>NC_068996.1:23455156-23458220 GCF_001194135.2 Octopus bimaculoides | reverse complement strand
ACACACACACACACACACACACACACACACACACACACACACACACACACACACATACATATCAGACAATATATTACTGATTATAGCATATAACTGGTCAGAATTTTATGGTTGGTTTGTGTTAATATTGCCACATGACAACACTTCAGACATGCTGGTTGCAAAAGTGCAAGGCTTGTTATGTGCTGGAGGACCAGATGTATGCTACATGAGTAATATATTGCTTGACAGAAGGTATGCACTTCTAGCCAGCATATCTAAAGAGTTGTCAATACTGTCTGGAGACAATTTTCCATGTGGAAAGAGATGGTAACATTTTGATCAGTTAGTTGTCTCACTCATGGACAACCAGCTGATATATATATATATATATATATACATACATACATACATACATATATATATATATATATATATATATATATATATATATATATATACACACACACACACACACATACACAGAAACACAGAAATGCATGCACACATAATGACACAAACATTACATATGTATAACATCTTTACACATATACAACACCATTACACAAATATTATGTATGCATATAACATACTGTAGTTTAAGTCAGTGCAATATTCTCAACCATATCTTTGTAATTGTTCAATAAGTTCTGTATCAAAAAATAAGTATAAATACATATATTATATCATATCACACACACACACACACTCAAACACATATATATTCATTATATATATAATGAATACAAGGGCATATATAAATACATATTATATAATCATAAAAATCACACAAAAATACATACATGGGTAATTTGAAGAATACACTATACACACAACTTCATATAATTACAGACATAATACACACACATGCACGCACATGAACACACGTACACACACACACACATACACACACATGAACACATTTACACACACACATGAACACATTCACACACACACATAAACACATACACACATACACACACAAGCACAGTGTCTGGAAGATGGAATTAAAATTTGTTTCAAGAAAAAAAAAACAGGTTGTTGTTCAGCATATCAATGCGATCCTTGTAGTAGGTTTCTGTTGAAGGGTCTATTTCATCATAACTAGGCCGTTACTAGGCAGCATAGCAATGGGTAACAATTAGCAATTTCCTATTAGACTGAATATGCTTTCATTAAGAACAATTTTGATCCATTTATGGGTAATTGTTTTCACTTTGAGCAATATTAGTTATTGTACAAGCATATCTATGTTATTGTCTGTGTGCATGCATTTATATGTACGTATGTATACACACACACACACACACACAACAATAGTGAATTGTCTTAAGTACCTGAGACGATAAACACATGAAACACAAAGAAAACCCAGCAACACATACTTCCTTAAAATACCCCATTTTAGTGAGAGGATAACTACAACCATCTGAAGAGCCATAAGAAGAGAAGGATTAGACATACAACTAACCCTCTCTGAGAAGACACTTAGCAAAGAAACAAGCAAGACACAGCAATCAATGCACACTAGCTAACTGCTCCACCACAGATTTATGCCAATGGGTAAATGTTGTATAGTGAATCCAATGTAGCAAATGCAACAATTTCCATGTTGGTAACACAAGGCCATTACATATTTGCATCAAAGAACATCTAAACACATGAGCCTCCTCCTTTAGAAAACATCTAGACAGATGCCAGAACACCAACAAAAACATAACAGTTACAATTAGGGCCAATGACAGAAATTTAGGAAATTTAAGTATTAAGGAGGCTATCCTCATAGAAAGACCAGGACCCCAAATTAACAACAGGTGTACCGGCAGTTTTTTTTTTTTTTTCCAGTGTGCCAGGGACCAGTAATATTTCTTAATAATATTACTCTATACCGGAAACAATATATATAATGAATATAATAAAAGTTGACAATTTTTTATCTTTTATTTATTTTGTCAACAAATAATACAATATTACATAAGCATTTTATAAGTATTTTATGATGTTTCTTTCTTTTCTGGAAACTCGCTGCATACCGGTAGCTGATGTCTTGTAGACCGGTACCAGTCTGCAGATCACCACTTTGAGTAACTCTGCCTTAAAAGACATCTATTTCTCTATATGTCATGAGGAAATACAGTCACTCTCTCTCTCACATGCACATGCACACGTATATACACGTATATACACGTATATGCATATGTATTCATGTGTATATGAAAGATATGTGTGTGAGAGAGAGAGAGAGAGAGAGAGAGAGAGTGAGACGAAGTGTTTGTCACTGACACATACAGCACACATCTTCACTCACTCTCTCCCCTCTCTCTCAAGCACACACGCACGCACACACACACACATGTCCATTTCATATACATACATCTTTCAATTCCTCTTCTTTTTCACTTTCTGCTCTCACTTCAAAGCAAATATCACAGTTGCACTTTCTCTTCTCTTTCATTTTCTGTTCTCTTCAAAGCATAAAGAAATAAAATATTTTTACGGAAATTAATGAATACATTTGAAAACTGAGTTGCCGTTTTTGACATGTAGGTATCAAAAGATTCAGTAATCTTTTAGCTAACAAATAAACTTTAATTTCTTTCACATATTTGCATTACAAAACTTTAACATTATAATCTGTCTATAATTCAACTATCCTAAATGACGTTTTATACCACGATGACGTCACATTTTCTATATGATTGTGTACCTTAAAAGACATCCATTTCTCTTTATGTTATGAGGAAATACAGTCACTCACTTTCTCTCTCACATGCACATGCACACATACATACAAAAAAGATGTATGTATATGTATTTATGTACGTGTATATGAAAGATAATGTGTGTGTGTGTGTGTGAGTGAGTGAGAGAGAGAGAGAGAGTGAGTGAGTACCACTTACACATACATGCAAAAAAATACTCACATGACACAACCTTCACTCACTCTCTCTCTCTATCACACACACACACACATTATCTTTCATATACACGTCCATTTCATATACAGGTACATACATCTTTCATTTTTTCCCCTCTTTCATTTTCTGCTTTCACTTCAAAGCAAATGTTGCTTTTCACTTTCTCC
>NC_068996.1:23452651-23454305 GCF_001194135.2 Octopus bimaculoides | reverse complement strand
GAAACATTGGATGTTTGTAGCTTTTTGAAAGCAGGTAGGTGATGGGTGGGCGAGGTGGGGGAAGGAGCACTGAGTGGTTCTTTAAGAAAAATTAAATTCTAAAAAAAGATATACATTTCTCAGATTCGTAATCTCTGTATTTTTTTTACATGGATACAAAAAAAAAAAAAATTCATTAAAAAGTTACAAATTAAGAAATTGCGGTGGTGGTGGACTAAAATTTTGAAAACGCGATTTCTGAACAAAATCGTATTAAACCCCTATTATACGATGAAACAATACATAGTTTGTGCTCCTCTTTAAGAATAGAAAGCAATTTATTGCTAACACATGCAAATTGTACTCCCCCCCCCTTCACTTTTAAACAAACAATAACTTCCATTACACTAGTAATCTAGTTCACTATATAACAGCTATGCTGGTTCTGCCCATAAGACAAGAACAAATAATACAATGTGGCTGTAGGTCATAACACCCAGGCAACGCTGGGATGTATTGCTAGTGTATATATAAATAGATATACACACACACACACACACACACACACACACACATGCATGCATGTATGTATGTGTGTGTGTGTATATATATATAGTTAAAAAAAACACAAAAACCAATAACAGATAGTGTTATTGGACGCTCGGGAAAGGAAGGAGAGAGAGTATGACGTTTTGGGCGGAGCCCTTCGTCGGAAAGACAGAAAGTTTGGAGAATGGAAAAACGGAGGAAGAGGAAAATGGCACCGATGCCCATGAGGTTATACATACATACACAGGGTGCAATGGGTAAATTGTATAATAATTTTATAATTTTAATTTCGCACAAGCGCATTGTTTGTTTTTAATTTTGTCGACTATACAGTATAGTAGGGTCAGTTAGGCACTGTCTGTGAGAAAAACAATTCACTCTGCCAGAAATTTGGAAATGACATGCTGTACTGCTTAGCATTCGTGCCACAATCTCCAATATGAGCACATGGGGAACACACGGAACAACCGTTGGCTTGATGTGTTCCCAAAACATGTAACGAGAGTAAAAATCAAATATCCAGTCAACATCATGGTGTTTGGAGTGATTACTAGTGATGGTGACATTATGCCTTCATTCATCTTCTCATGGCCTCAGACTCAACACAGAGGCCAACATCAAGTACCTGGAGGAGGTAGTGATACCTTGGTCAAGAGGGCGGCTGCTGGAAGACCCTATGTTTGGCAACAGGACTCTGCACCATGCCACACAAGCACGAGAACCCAGTCACAGCTGTCAGACAATTTCTGCAGCCACATCACCCCTAACATCTGGCCACCTAACTACCCAGACTGCAACCCCCTTGATTATTATGTGTGAGGCGCTGTTGAGTGAGAGATCTTCAAAATTCCTTGTAACACCGAAGATGAACTGAAGGCAAGAATTATGGCAGCATTCACCAACTTAAACAAGGAGACTATCCAGAAGAGTTGCAGGGGATTTCAAAGTTGTCTGGAGGCTGTGGTTGAAGCCAATGGCGATTTTATTGAATAAATTTACTCTTTAATATTTCAAGATATTTTTATGTAATTTTGGTAAATATATCTGTTAAAATGAGATGTCAGTGTTATTTTCTTTTCTGCATAATTTAGACAACAATATATTCACCACACCTTATATATGTATA
>NC_068996.1:23451565-23452598 GCF_001194135.2 Octopus bimaculoides | reverse complement strand
AACTTACTGTGGATAAGGCTGCGTGGCGTTCAATTATAAATAAATAAAAAATACACATTAAGTACAGGTCATCATCAACGAGTGAAAAATACATAAACACATGAGGTAAGTACAGGACAAAATACCAAAAGAAACTAACTCGCTTGTCAGTTGTCAACTGTTTTACTACTCCCTATTTCACTCTTTCAATGACAAGATAGGTAAACTTCATAAGACAGCAGCATCCAGAAATTTTAAAAATATAAAATTTGTGGAGAGTAACAAACAACAACAGAGTGAACATACAAACTAAACAATCAGCGAATAGAAACATTAATGGCCATTAGGCCAAGACGAATTGTAACGGATAATGCGCAGGGGAAATTTTTAAAGGAAATAGAATAAACAGAAGAGAAGAAAATAGTAGAAGACAAAAAATGTCGGGAGGCGAGAGAAATGACGTCCAGCGCGGTTGACGTCTTGTCTGGAGAAGACGGGCGAGAGAAATGGCCTGCAGAGGGGAAAGGAGACAAGAGAGAGGGTGAGGGAAAAGAAACGAAGGGACAGAGGAGAAGGGAGAAGGATTGAAAGATAGTGGGGAGTGGAAGAAAGACAGGCAGGGGATAGCAAAGAAGGAAGGAAGAAACGGAAAATATAGACGATTATAAAGGGATAGAGAGAGAAAAAAAAAAAGAAAACAGAGTGTAGAGGCACAGAAATTATAAATAAACGTAAGAACTTACTGTGGACAAGGTTGCGCAGCGTTCGATTACAAATAAATAAAAAATACACATTAAGTACAGGACATCACGAATGAGTGAAAAATACGTAAACACACGAGAGATAAGTACAGGGCAAAATACGAATATACCTGATGGGCTTCTTTCAGAAGAAAAGAAACCAAATCCACTCACAAGGCATTTGTCAGCCAGCCCGAGGCTATAGCAGACGCTTTCCCAAGGTGCCATGCCCAGGACCATGTAGTTGGGAAGCAAGCTTGTTATCACACAGCCATGCTTGCACCTTATATATATATATATATATATATATATAT
>NC_068996.1:23445574-23449623 GCF_001194135.2 Octopus bimaculoides | reverse complement strand
TATATATATATATATATATATATATATATATATATATATATATATATGTAATATGATATGATATAATATAATATAATATAATATAATATAATATAATAAAGATACAATAAAATAGACACAATCACATCTTTAATTGTAGAATTTACCATAAATATGTTGATGTAACAGAAATGATCGTCAGCGTTGTATGGTAAATTCTGCAATTAAAGATGTGATTATCTCTATCTGTATTCTGTTGTCTGATACTCTGAATTTTTTCAAAATTCTTCTAAATGATATTTGGATCTACTTGTCATACAAAAGAAATTACCTTGGATGTTTATTCTACTTGCATTGATTGGTGTCCGATTGTTTGTTATAGTTGACCACATTCATTAAAAATTGAGTGCTTTATTGATATCTGCCAGGGTTTTTGAATCCCGTTTTTATTCTTATTATATAAATATATGTACGTGGTCTGATCAATAAGTATCCGGACTGTTGCCATAGTAAGGAAGCTAAAGCATGCAGAATGAAGCTGCTTGGAACAGATTGACCTTGAGCTATGTTGTGCATGCGCACTCAGTTTCAACGTACTAGCTTGCTTCAGCTGTCCACAGTATTGCTTGGAAGGAAGGTATATAGCATGTGATCGTTTCATTGACCATGACAGAGAAAGTTGAGCAGAGAATCCGCATCAAATTTTGTCAAAAGCTTGGCAATACCCGCTCAGAGGCCTACGCAAATATTTCAAAATGTTTTCATCATTCTCAACACAAGCAAGGAGAGATCTTGTGTGACTGAAACCTGTGTGTCTTTTTGGTCAGCTGAAAGCAGTTTTGGCACAAACTTAGCAGACACGCGTCTCATACCCAAATCTCCAGCGATAATGGACTGAACTGAACCGTAACTAATCTGCACATCCTCTGATAACTCACGGATGGTGATTCGATAATTTCCCCCTCACAGCTGCACACACATCTGTGATGTTTTTCTCAGTTGTGCTGGTTGCGGGTCTCCCAGAACGTTTGTTAATATTGACATTTTTTCGGCCATCTTGGAAACGTCTGAAACACTCGTACACTTGTATGCGGCTCATACACTCCTTTCCCTATACTCTCTGCAACTTTGTGTAGGCCTCTGAGCAGGTATCGCTTTGACAACTTTCTCTGTCATGATCAATGCGACGATCACACGCTACACACCTTCCTACCAAGCACGGCTGTAAACAGCGGAAATGAACTAGAATGTTAAAACTTAGTGCACATGCACAGCAGAGTTCAAGGTCAATCTTTGCCAAGAGGTTTCACTCTGAGTGCTTTAGTTTCATTACTATTGCAACAGTCCGGATACTTATTGATCAGACAGCATATACATCTTCGTATATAATAAAACGTTTAGTGTGAACCTGTCGGTCATGCTGAAGGCAAAGAATAGTAAAACAACAGACAAAGAGGGAATGGGTGATAGGGAGAAATGTTAACGCAGGTGACAGCTTTTAAAGGTCTTGCTCCAAAGATGCTAGGGAAAGAAGAGTAAAACAACAGAGTGGCAGTGAGTGACAGTCAGAGGTGGCAGACTGTAGTGAACTCTCAATTCATGAGAATGAAAATGAAATCAAATTTTTATCGTAAATTTACTTATCAATTTCACACACACACACACACAAGAAAATAGGCATATATGTTATATTCAATAAAATGATTTCATTGATCATTGAAAATGTTAAGAGCATATGCACACACATTCATGCATGCACAGGCATAGATGTACATACATTGGCATGCATTAGATTGGAGCCTGGTGTAGCCATCCGGTTGCACCAGTCCTCAGTCAAATCGTCCAACCCATGCTAGCATGGAAAGCGGACGTTAAACGATGATGATGATATATATATATATATATGTACAAACATACACACGCACATACACATATATAGAAGAGTGTTCAGATTGTCTTTGCACAGGGGCCATCTGGACTCCTGCCTTCACCGTGAACAGGAATTAATCTTCTCTCTTCACTCCTTTGTGCTACATGGGCTCAACTCACCCTCTTCATCTGACTCCTCTCCTCTCTTGTTCTGACACCTATTTCCTCTCTTCACTCTTACCCACCTTCTCTCTTCATTGATACCCCTTCCATCCACCACATCCCGACTCCCCACTCCCACATACCCTACCCCAACATCTTCACCACCATATCATCACCCCACACCCAATCCCCACCCTCACATCCCAAACTGCATCTCATCTAAGCTCTCTCCCTAATTAGTTGGACTATGACCCTCTCCGTGACCTTCATTACCTGATCCAACAACTTAATACCTCTGTAATTATTTGTATCTAAAGCATCACCTTTACCTTTGCAGCAGTTGACTATGATGCTGCTACACCAGTCATTGGGTATGACTCCTTCGTGTATCACCTGGTTAACTATATGGGTGACTAGGCTATAGCCGACACCATCAAATATTTTGAGCATCTCTGTGGAGATTCCTGATGGGCTGGGGGCTTTCCCTGTCTTCATACCCTTAATTGCTTTATCTACCAAGGTACTGTCAATTAGGATAGCTGGCCCCTCTGTTGAGTCGGCATTTGGCAGACTCTCTTTCTTCCATTCATTCTTTCTATTTAGCAACCTTTCATAGTGGCGTCTCCAAACCTCTCTCTTTGTAGCCTCGTTTAATGCAGGCAAACCATCATCCATGTGGACACATTTCTCTCCGACGGCATCACGATTCTCTCTCACACACTGTCTTGCAACACAAAATACCTCAAGTCTTTGGTTCTCACGGCACAGAACATTGGCAAATCTTTCTTATCTGCTTCCCCTCTGGCTAAATAAACATGTCTCCTAGCTTCCCTTCTGGCAGTCTGATACAATTCCCTGCTACCACCATTCCTCCAGTCCTTCCAAGCCTGTTTCTTTTCCCTAATGGCTCTGTCAATAACATTGTTTGACCACCATGTTATCTTGGGTCAAGAGGGGATTTTGCACCATCTACATATCTGGTCAGTGGCCCTCAGCAGGTTGTCCTGTAGAAACCTGCAGTTGTCTTCCACATCATGTGATGCTATAGCCTCCTCTATTTCATCAAAAGCTTTGAGTAATATATGTATATATCAGTTGAATAAAGTTAAAACAAGGTCTGGTTTTCACATCTTTTATTATAGTATTTTAATATTAAAAAGATATATTTTGTAATGTTCATAAAAACGGTTTATTAAAATGTTGAAACCTGTTCTGAACAGAAATAACAACAATAATGTAACAACCAGTTAATGATTTGGATTGAAAAATATCTTTAACATATGAATATAAACAAATTACAGAAAACTCCCACCAACTGAAATAAAAACAATTGAAACCAAGTTTACTCACTCATAAAACCATTACATTTAAACAGCAAACTAATTGGTTAAAATAGAGACAGGATCTATGCCAGTAATATCGGTACACCCAGCAAACCATGAAGTATAAGTTGCATGCAGATTGGCCAAAACCAATTCCAAAAATTCAGCTTGCTGGAGCATTATAAGAGGTACTACACTTGTCAAGAACTCAACTGTCAGTTAAAAACATTTTGAAATCTGATGATTACTATGAACGTATGAAAGCACTAACTGAGCTTTATGAACATTACAAAATATATTTCTTTAATGTTAAAATACCATGATAAAAAACATGAAAACCAGACCATGTTTTAATTTTGTTCAACTGACATATTATTCTATACACATTCATACAAATTTGTAAAAATATATATATATATATATATATACACACACACAGATATAAATATATATATATATATATACACACACACACACACATATAAATATATATATATATATATATATATATATATACATCATCATCATCATCGTTTAACGTCCGCTTTCCATGCTAGCATGGGTTGGACGATTTGACTGAGGACTGGTGAAACCGGATGGCAACACCAGGCTCCAATCTAAATTTGGCAGAGTTTCTACAGCTGGATGCCCTTCCTAACGCCAACCACTCAGAGAGTGTAGTAGGTGCTTTTACGTGTCACCTGCATGAAGGCCAGT
>NC_068996.1:23444156-23445512 GCF_001194135.2 Octopus bimaculoides | reverse complement strand
CTCCCGCACAGCACACTTCCAAAGGTCTCGGTCAGTAGTCATCGCCTAGGTGAGGCCCAATGTACGAAGGTCTTGCTTCACCACCTCAGCCCAGGTCTTCATGGGCCTACCTCTTCCACGGGTTCCCTCAACTGTTAGGGTGTGGCACTATATATATATATATATATATATATATATAGTTAAAAAAAACAACTAGACTACCTGTGACCTGTTGGATCACTGCAAAAGTCTGAGTTTCTCAGCAATACAGTTTTGTTTCAAGGATTTTATTTCTTTTTCATGTTATTTCACATGCTTTTAATGAATGTGACATCAAAATCACGCGTAAACAGCTCCTTTCCCCAAAAAGGAAAGATTTGGCTGCTACTTCTTGCATGCCCTGCTACCACGTAACAAGTATTTCAGGTCTTTTATCATAAATAGCTGTTATGTGGCAGCAGGACATGCTAGAAACAGCAGCCAAATCCTTGGAGGTAAGATATATTGAATGCAGTTGAAAAAAACCTATGGAAAAAATTATTTCACTGAGGTTACAAACAGGTCTTTTATGAAATATTTACCATATTTTTAAAGTCATTTTCATTCCACAATATTTTTTAGATATGCCAAAATAAAACTTTATAATGGTATTCACTTGAAAACAATTAAAAAGAACATTAAAATATTGTCTGTTTAAAGAAAGCTAAAATATAAATACTTACTGTACAAGCAACTTACATTTTTGAAATCACATTCACTTAAAATTATTCCTAAATGATTAAAATATTGTGTTTAACAAAAGCGAAAATAGAAACATTTACTGTAAAAAACAAATTGTATTTTTTTGTTGTCAAATCACTGTGTCTGATCGAAAGGTAGAGTTTCTCCTCTTTCAAGATGAAGTTATATTTGGAATATTTTCCCATTATGCACTGTTTTGGGTATTTATACCCCCGAACCCTGAATATCTCAATAAGTACTGGTCTGATTTACGCAAAACCTGTTTTATTCCATTCATATTAACATTTCAGGGCCAACTTAATTCATAGTATTTTCCTATTATGTGCCAGTTTGGTTGCGTAGCATTGCAAGCAAGTAAGCAAGATTGAACTTCACTTTTATTAGTATATGGATATATGACAGACTTCTTTCAGTTTCCATCTACCAAATCCACACATGGCCCAAGGCTACACCTTGTGGTAGTGTATAAATGTAAATCTATCCATATACATGAGTGTGTATGTGTGTGTGTGTGTGTGTGTGTATATATATATATATATATATATATATATATGTATTTGTATGTACATACGTGTGTGTGTATAATATATATATATAAGAGGTAGGCCCATGAAGACCTGGGCTGAGGTGGTGAAG
>NC_068996.1:23435116-23442555 GCF_001194135.2 Octopus bimaculoides | reverse complement strand
TATATATATATATATATATATAGAGAGAGAGAGAGAGAGAGAGAGAGAGAGAGAGAGAGAGAGTATATACAGGTAATACAGATCCTCTTCCAGATCTTCCTTACAACTGGGATACTTTTCAGAAAATTAAAGAAAGGCATATGTCCTATACATAAGGAGGTAGCGGAGTAGATGCTCAAAATTATACACCTGTATCTCTAACCTCCCATGTCAGCAAAGTCATGGAATGCTTTGTCAGGAGGAAATTGATTGTGTTCTTTGAAGATAATGGCTTGTTCCCTGACATTCAGCATAGTCTCCACTCAGGAAGAAACTGCCTTACACAGCTTTTGCAGCATTAAGACAGGGCTTTGAAATAACTCAGGAATCACTCAAAAGTGGATGTGATAAATCTCTTCTTTGCAAAAGCCTTTGATAAGGTCGGCCATGGGATGATATGTCTCAGAGACTCAGCATAGTTGGAAGACTAAGAAAGTGGTTACACGCCTTCTTAAAAGACAGAAGCCAGGATGTGGCAGCCAGTGGAGCTCTCTTGATGGAGACAGAAATAGAGGGTGGAGTAACTCAAGGAACTGTCTTGAAGCAACTGCTGTTTATGGTGGCCTCTCAAATATGCTATCAGTTATGTTGACAGCCACACTTACTAGCTATGTAGATGGCACAAAAACAGTACAAGCAATGAAGGAACCTTCCAAAAATAATCTTCTACACAACAATCTAGATTCCAAATATAAATGGGCTGAAGAAAACAACATGCAAGTAAATGCAAGTAAATCCCAAGCCCTCTGCTATCAAATAGCTAGTTCTCACATACGGCAACAATACTTTGGGACTGAACCTCCCAAGATACATGGCTGCAAAGCAAGCCTCTCAACCACACAGATATGTCTGCACCTATGCTTTACATGCAGATATTCGAACCATGTGACTACATTTTAAAATATGTAAATTTTTGTTCTGAATATATTTGCCCATATGTGGTTTTTATATTTCTAAGGAAAGGATGGAGGTGGTGGTGGTAGCAGCAGCAGAGGTGGAGGTGGTGGTCAGGTTAAAGAATGTAATAATAAATATGTGTGTGTGTGTGTGTGTATATATATATATATATATATATATATATATATATATATATATATACACACATATATATATATATGTATGTATATCTATATATATATATTTGTGCAAAACCAACAGATGGTATCTCCAGTAAAATAAGGCATCATTGTTGAAATTTCATATTTCCCAATATACACACATACACGTATTTACTTTTATATAACAGGCAAGTTAATATTTCCCCATGACATATCATGTTTCCATGAGAAACTGGAAATGAATGATGGTTACTTATTTTATAACTATCAATCGATGTCAACACAATGCTACACGCACACATACACATGCATGCACACACACACACACACACACACACAAATACACTACCCTACACACACACACAAATACACTACCCTACGCACACACACAAACATACTACCCGAACCCCCCCACACACACACATACATACATACATACAAGTTTCTTTCTGCTTCTATCCACCAAACTGATAAGTCTTTGGTCAGCCAGGTGTTGTAGTAGTAGAAAGAGTCTTGAGGTGCTACACAGTGAAACTGAACCCAAAACTACATGATTGAGAAGCACACTTCTTAACGAGACTGCCAGTCTTGCACTCACACAATTCAGTTACAAACTATGATCCCTCCTGTCACAGATGACAGTCAAGGGTTCTGTAATTTCTTGCTGAACACCCTACACAGATAGGTAATATTTATTACCACTTAAACGTAGATATTCTGTTAGAACAAACTTTGCTGCAGTAGATGCCATGGGAGAAACTCATGTATATACCATGGGAGAAACTCATGTATATACCATGAGAGAGTTTCTCTCATGGTATCTACCTTGATAAAGTTTGTTCCCACAGAGCATCCATGTTCAAGTGGGAATAAATATTACCTCTTAGTATTAACACTGCCTCTGTCACTGATATATATTTCCTACACAAATGATTTGTTTGTAGTGATCAAATTTATGTGTTGCACATTAGCTCTTTCACTCCATCAAACCAACATTGCCTGTGCAGGTGCGGAGCATGCCACAAGCCAGATGTCAAAGTGATTGCAGAGTAACATGAAATGAAATATTTTGCTCTAAACCAATGTGCAACCTGGTCAGTGGAAATCAGAACTACACTCTTGTAAACATGAGAGCAATACTCAAACCAAGGCCATGTTCCATCACTATAAAGTGTAATGGGTAAAACCCCACTTTGGTCATGAATGAAGATTGCATCTAGAAAGTTCCCCTTTGAGGCACAAGTCTGGGCAAGGTTGTCTATGAAAGACCAGCAGTCGCCCATGCATGCCAGTCTCTCCTCTCCACTCCACACCACTGATGTTGTCCAAGGGGAAGGCAAAGGCTGATACAGCTTGGCACCAGTGATGTCACAACTCATTTCTACAGCTGAATGGAAGTGGAGCAATATGAAATAAAGTGTCTTGCTCAAGAACACAACACACAACACACAGATTCTGGGAATCGAATTTACTAATTCATGACTGTGAGCCTGATAGTCTAACCACTGAGCCATGCATCTATGTAACACAAAAAAATAGATTACAAAGTACACTTATAAAAATAAACAAACCACATTTGATGACATTTTGTTAGAGAATATTCTAAAGCAAATTGGGCAAATCTACTTTCATTTAATTCTGAAAATACCAGAATCTGAAATGAAAGACTCCCCACATATTTACAAATTAAACTGAATAGCTCAGGGCTTGCATTGGAGTACTTGGGTTATACATACCTCTAAACATATGTTCTTGTAGTTATCTTGAAGCAAGGAGTTATTATAAGAAGATTTTTGCAAGTCTAGTGAGTAAATTCCATCTGTCCACACATTATGTTCTGGAGCAACAAACCAGTCATTAGTCTGAAACAAGAATAAGAGAATTGTAGTGAAAGACAAAAACGAAAGGGGATAATGATGATGATTGGATGATAAGATAAGCCATGTTGCAGACTTGTCTAGGTTATGACAAATAATAATAATAGTAATGATGATGATGATGATGATGATGACTTCTTTAATAACCACAAGTGTTTACATTAAGAAAAACATTATGGACAGCACCAGACAAACCAAAGAATGTGTTTGTGTGAGTGTGTGTTGTTGTGAAGGCTTTGTGTGTAAACAAGACTAACAAAATTTTTAAAAAAAGAGAAATCAACAGTGTGTAATCTTTAATAGGTTGGAGACATTTGAGAGCTGCTCATGAAAAACCCCCATAAAAACTATGGGTATCCTGACTTTTGGGGCAGGTGCCTTCCTATCCTTTCCTCTTTTCCAACTGCAGGCCTATGCTCAGGGTAGGCCCGATCACTTGTACCATTCTTGCCATCCACCTTTCAGCAAACTGGCTAATAATAATAATGACCTTGGTACTTAGGAAAATGAACCAACTAAAGGAACCAACTAAAGGAAAAAAGTACCAACTGAAGGAAAAATCCCAAACAATCAACCACCTGCTCTTCATCGATGATTTGAAACTGTATGGCCCAATGCCAGCGCCGCCTTGACTGGCTTCTGTGCTGGTGGCATGTAAAAAGCATCACCCGATCATGGCCATTGCCAGCCTCCTCTGGCCCCGGTGCCAGTGGCACGTAAAAGGCACCCACTACACTCACGGAGTTATTGGCATTAGGAAGGGCATCCAGCTGTAGAAACACTGCCAGATCAGACTGGAGCCTGGTGCAGTCTCCTGGCTTCCCAGACCCCGGTCGAACCGTCCAACCCATACTAGCATGGAAAACAGACGTTAAATGATGATGATGATGATGATGATGATGATGATTAGAATGGAATTTGAACTCAAGAAGTACAGAATAATCTACCTAAAAAGAGGCAAGGTACAGTCCCTAGCAGGGATAGAATTACTGAATAGAGACTTAAACAAACTGAAACGGAAGGATTCAAATCCCTTGATGTGCTACAGTTCAACGAGATAATGGAAAAGGAAATGAAAGAGCAAACGAAAATGGAGTATTTCCAAAGACTGAGGTTAATGTTGTGCTCAAAACTGACTGGATGGAATAAAATCCAAGCAGTTAATATGTGGGCACTAGCATCACTTTGGTACGGAGTGGGGATTATGAAATAGCAAAAAAGAGAAGTGAAGAAAATGGATACCAAGACCAGAAAAATGTTGACAGTACATGGAGCCTTCCACCCTAAGAGTGATACGGATAGATTGTACTTGTCCAGAAGAAAGGTTGGGAGAGGTTTGATCAGTTGCCAGGATTATATTGAAGTAGAAGAAAATAACCTATGGTGGTATATTAAAAATACCATGGAGACACTGTTGAAACACATGAAAAAGTCTGGTGTCATCAAAACTGAAAATTTTGTGAAATAAAGAAAAATTTAATCAAGAAATGAACAAAAAAAAAAAGGAAAAGCATGGAAGGAAAAAATGTATGGTCAGTTTGCAAGAGATGTGAATTCCAAGACAAATACAGAGGACTGGTAGCTATAGAAGAGAAGGAGTGACCTGGAAATAGAGACAGAAGCACTCATATGCGCAGCTCAGGAACAAGCATTAAGGACCAACTATATGAAGTGCAGAATAGACAATACTACTGATAGTGACAAATACAGAATGTGTGGTGAGAGGGGTGAAACGGTATGGCACATCATTAGTGAATGCCCGAAATTAGCACCACATGAATACAAAAGACACCATGACAATGTGGCAAGAATAATCCATTGGGGGCTCTGTGGAAATCACGGCCTACAAAAAGCAAAGACGTGGCATGACCAAATTCCAGAAGGAGTTACTAAATATGAGAATTGTAAAATCCTGTAGGATGCAATGATCCAATGTGATCCCCCATCAGACATCAAAAACCGGACATTGTTGTGGTGAATAAAAAAGAAAATGTATGATAATCGACATAGCATGTCCTGGTGACAACAGGGTCAATGTGAAAGAAGAAGAAAAAAATAAGCAACTATGACAATTTGAAGTGGGAAACACGAAGGTTGTGGTCAATGAAGAGAGTAGACGTGATACCAATAGTAATTGGTACACTTGGAAGTATCAGCACTCAACTACCAGCATGGCTGAAAAAGATTGGTGCAAGTGTGAAGGTAGAACATCCACAAAAATCAACATTGCTTGAAGCTGCAAGAATTCTTCGCAGGGTTCTTGAAGCATGATCAGTAAACAAGTGTCACCTTAGTCTGCTGGTATTTTCTATCATACCTAGCAAAATAAGCTGTGAGTTTTCATCACATCATCATCGTTTAACGTTTACTTTCCATGCTGGCATGGGTTGGACTTTTTGACTGAGAATTGGTGAGCCAGATAGATTGGAGCCCGGTGCAGCTATCTGGCTCGCCAGATAGCTGCACCGGCTCCAATCTGATCTGGCAGAGTTTCTACAGCTGGATGCCCTTTCTAACGCCAACTACTCTGAGAGTGTAGTGGGTGCTTTTGCATGCCACTGGCACGAAGGCCAGTCAGGTAGTACTGGCAACGGTCACGCTCAAATGGTGTTTTTTACATGCCACCTGCACAGGAGCCCCCTCATAATAATAATAATAATAATAATAATAATAATAATAATAATAATAATAATAATGGTTTTAGAATTTGGCACAATGCCAGCAAGCTCAAAGGAGAGGGTAAGTCAATTACATCAATCCTAGTGTTCAACTGGTGCTTATTTTATCGACTTTGAAAGGATGAAGGACAAAGTTAAACTCAGAGGGACAAAATGGCAGAATCATTAGCATTTGCCTGGCATGCTGATGATTCTGCCGTCTTGCCAATAATGATGATCCTCATCATCGTCATTTAACGTCTGCTTTCCATGCTGGCATGGGTTGGATGGTTTGACTGAAAACTGGTAGGCTGTGGAGCTGCACTAGGTTCCCAACTGATTTGGCAAGGTTTCTACAGCTAATTGCCCTTCTTAGCACTAACCTTTCTGAGAGCACAAGTGACATTGACTTGAAACCAGCATTAGCCATGACTATGGTCTCACATGCCTTGACAGATCCACACAAGCATGGTGTATAGCCATAGGTCTTGGTCACCTGTCACTGCCTCCATGCTCAAATGGTGTTTTTTACATGCCACTGGCATGGGTGCAGTCAGACGACACTGGCATTGGCTATGACTATGATTTCACTTGGCTCAACAGGTCTTCATGAAAATGCAGCTCAAAGGTTGCCATTAAAGAGCAAATCACAGAAGGCCGCAACTCTCTTATGGAAAACAACTTCCAGGCAGGATTCCAAAAGTGACAGGAATGCTGGAACCAGTGTATTGCTGCACAAGGTGACTATTTCAAAGGAGATGATGTTAAAACTTAGGTAAATAAGTTATTTTTTATTAAACATAACTAGTCCGGAAACCTTTTGATACCACCTCATACATACATATACACATTATATTTGAATAATCAAATGATCAATTAATGACATTTTGAAAATATTTAAAGGGGATTATATTTCTAGGACGGCTTCAGTAAAAATTCATTTGTTTTGAGAATATAATTTTTTCCTTCCACTTCTATGGTGGAGTGAGGTTTACTGCATATAGAATTACTAATCCACTATATTGACATTACCAGCTTGAGAAACAGCAAAAATAGGCTTAATGTTTGGCCAGGAAACCCTGGGTAGCTGAATTTCATATGGCTTTAGTGGGATTTTTATTAATAATAGATATATACATCATCATCCTTGCACATGTTCAGTACACTGCTAGACAAATCCTTCAGTATGTTCTTCCCACCAACCATAGTCTGACGTTTTCCTCATCCATGTTTGGGATTGAAGAATTTAACTAAGTCTTCATTCCAACTTCTGCATGATCTTGCCCTTCTTTTTCTGGACATGGTGTCCACTCTGTCAATTTGCGATTCCATCTATTGTTCTCTCTTCTAAACACATGTCCCATATAAGACCATTTCAGAGTTTTTATTTTCCAGATGATGTCCATGGCACCTGTTGCTATTATACATGAATCAGAAACATAGACTTTCAATAGAAGTGTTGAAAATAAATTAAGAGGAACACAAAGAGCCATGGAAAGAAGAATGCTGAAGATTAACAAAATGGATAAGTGGAGAAACAGCAGAAAAAATGGCAACATACATGTACACACTTACATACATACATACATACATACATACATACATACATACATACATACACATCCTGAGAGTTCATATTCTAATAGCACAGATAAAAGAGAAAGGAGGATCATCTTCATACAGGTTCATCATAGATAGATAAACAGATATCTGGAGAGATCATATTCAAATCTCATAAAGAAGGGAAAGGAGAATATGAATAATTCTTTATACATATGTATATATATATATATATATATATATATATA
>NC_068996.1:23433619-23434812 GCF_001194135.2 Octopus bimaculoides | reverse complement strand
ATATATATATATATATATATATATATATATATATATACATATATATATGTATGTATGTATGTATGTTTCTTTGTGTTTGCCTCTATGCTACTTGATGATCAGTGTTAGATTGTTTACATAGCCCATCATTTAACAGTTGGGCTAAAGAGACCCTATAGAATAAGCACCAGATTTAGAAAGAATAAATACTGGGTTGATTTACTTGACTGAATCCTCCAAGGCGATGGTGTGTAAGTATGGCCACAGTCCAATGATTAAAACAAGTAAAGGAATAAAAGGAAAGAATAAGAATATATATGCGCATATGCATGCTCACACATGTACAAACATACACACACACACACGCACACACACACACAGACACACACACATACACACACACATATATTTACCTCTAGAAATTTTGTAATCACGTCTTCCTGAACCGTATTCATCAGCAACTTCTTCTTGTATACCACAACAACAAATGGCTGTAAATAAAATGCCAGAATCGGTTAATTCTTTTGAATGAGAGCACCCCTCATTCTATAATACAAATTTCCTGTTTAAAGTGATCTAAATTAAGATCTTCCATCAAAATTTCATGTTAATCTATGTTTCAAACACCAACTTAATAATGACAAAGTTATTTTACTTAAATTCTTCATTATCTTCAAAATCAACTGAAACAAACGCAGTATATTGTAACAGAAATATGGTAACAAAAGGGTTAAGTTAATTTCAACATTTCCAGATTGAGATCTGTGGGAAAAACATGATAGGGTGAAGACAAGGGAAGGTAATTTCCTCCAGGCAGGAAGGATTGGGTAAAATGTGTTTGGTGGTTGATACATGGTAGGGCAAGATGAGGAAGAATAATGAAAGAGGTGCCAGAAGGGAGGCTAGGCAACAGGTTTATTTAGCCAGAGGGGAAGCAGATAAGAAAAGATTTGCCAATGTTCTGCGCCGTGAGGACCAAAGACTCGAGGTATTTCGTGTTGCAAGACAGTGTAGGAGAGAGAATAGTGATGTTGTAGGAGAGAAATGTGTTCGCATGGATGATGGTACGCTTGCACTAAATGAGGATGCAAAGAAAGAGGTCTGGAGATGCCACTACGATAGATTGCTTAATAAAGAGAATGAATGGGAGGAAGAGAGCCTGCCGTATGTCGACCCAATAGAGGGACCAGCTATCCGAGTTGATAGTACCAGGG
>NC_068996.1:23426687-23431681 GCF_001194135.2 Octopus bimaculoides | reverse complement strand
GGCCGTTTTCGTGCGGGTGACACGTAAAAGCACCCACTACACTCTCTGAGTGGTTGGCGTTAGGAAAGGCATCCAGCTGTAGAAACTCTGCCAAATTAGACTGGAGCCTGGTGTTGCCATCCGGTTTCACCAGTCCTCAGTCAAATCGTCCAACCCATGCTAGCATGGAAAGCGGACGTTAAACGATGATGATGATGATGATTATGAAGGCAGATGGATTATGAATTATGCGATGCAGCTGGTTTGGTTCTGAAGTGCAAAAGCTGTTGAAGAAGTGGTATAAGGGTTAGAGGAGAATACAACATAATAGTGGGCCAGTGACTGTAACAAGTTGATGAATGATAGTTTGTCTCTTGGATGCAATCTAGAATGGTTGTGTGTAGTAGCTGATTTGTGAGCACATGCTATTACAGAAATACAAGAGCTTTGTAAAGAAAAAAAAATTGGACCAAAAGAAACATAACTAGAAAAGTACAAAACACTGATGAATTTATTAGGGAAAACAAGAATGAAATGGAAGCATTGTGTCTGTTTCCTCTAGTTTAACATAATACTTTCTAAAGCTCATTTATTACTGGATTAAGGTATCACAGAAGCAATTTGCATATTGTTAGAACAATGTACATACAATTGGAGCAATTTATGCATTGTTGGAGAAATTTTAATATTATAGAAACAGTTTAGATGTTACTGGCACAAATTTTGATATTATTGAAGCAATTTAGATGTTGTTAGGACAACTTTTATGTTGCTGGAAAAATTTAGATGTTATTGAAGCAATTTAGATATTGAAACAATTTCAATATCGTGGGAGCAATTTGTGTATTGCTGGAGCAATTTGTGTATTGCTGGAGCAATTTGTGTATTTAAAAAGCTTTGATTAATCAAAGAAAAGCTTCAGTTTCTCTGTCTCAGCACCAAAACAATTTCTTTCTGTCAGCTGATTTTTTTTCAGTAATAAATTATCATTGTTGTTTAAGAGAGAAATAGAAAACATGATACGAAAATGGAAAATGGCAGGCGACATATTTCCTTCTCCTTAAACATGCAAGAGATATATTGGAGAGAGAGAGAGGAGGGGTGAGAAAGGGAAAGAGAGACTGTGTTTAAATGTCACCACAAGATGTCACCATAGAAAATATCATGACATGATTTAGGAAATTAAACAAACAAATATTTCTATATTTATTAAAGTGTAAAGCTAAAATTGCTGGAAGCCATTATCATGAATGAGAACATTTAGCAAAAGACATTAGAGAATTGATTAAACAGAGTTATATAATGTTATAGATTAGGAAAAACAGAACACTTCACAACAGCAGTAATAATACACGCTTAAATTATAGCTGGCGAGAAACATTTAGATAGCTAGGTAAATAGCTAAGTAGACAGATAAATGATTGTTTTTATATAGGTACTAGCAGTATAACCCGACCTTGTCCGGGTGTGACTTATTACGCCTTTTACGATAAGTCTTGCTAGGTGAAAATCAACTAAAAAAAAGAAAGCCTTACAATGAAAAATCCCTTATGATGTAAATATGTTCATAATTCAAAAGATGAAATTAATAGGGAAAGTCTGAAGGCTGTTTTGTGTAACATTATTAAGTGTACGTAAATTTCATCCGTCTAATTGGCTATAGAAATGCTTGTGCAAAACAACTTTTTGCGCTGCCCTGATTATACATAGCAGAGTAATCCATTTTCGCAGGAGCTAGGACGGCAATTTGTGATGAAGCAATTGCTGGCGATCTGTTGCTACACAGTTTTGCCAGAATTCTATCAGATTGGGCAGATGTTGATGCATCATTTTGCATTATATTCAAAGTAGCTTCTGGAATGTGGTGAATTGCTGCAGTCTGTTGCTGTCATTTTAAACCGGTTGCTTTCTTTCCCCAGCAAACTCTCTTCTTTGGAGGTATAATCTATGTATATATTAAACAGAACAACAAAAGTTATAATAGATGGCAGGGTCAATACTTTTCACATATATGTAATTTTTCAGATTAACACCTGCACGATTACCCAACCCTAATCCTAAACCTAATCCTAACACTAACCCTAATACTAACCCTAAACCCTAACCCTAACCCTAAAACCCTAACCGTAACACTAATCCTAACCCTAACCCTAACCCTAAAACCCTAACCGTAACACTAATCCTAACCCTAACCGTAACCCTAAACCCTAACCCTAACACCGTGGTGAAAATCATGGTATATTTACAAAACATTGACGAACATGAGTTATATTTTACTGAATGATTGTGTACTTGCACGTGTATGCTTTTGAGAGAGCGAGAGAGGAAGAGGTAGGGAGAGGGGGAGAAAGGAATAGAAGTAGTTAAAAGTTTTCTTATGACGGCTTCTCTTCACTGCCTATTACTTCATTAGAAATCTACGGATACACATACAGAGAAAAAGGAAACAAATATGGACGGCTTGCTCCGAAACACCACCGAGTGGGGAACACTTCCCAAAAATAACCTGCAGTTGTTTCCTTCAAAATTCCTACATGCTCGAAATGTACATACATCAAGGTATATTTGTCATTGTGATTCACTGATCGTTCAGCTCTTCTTTCTCCATGTCATTGCAGTTGATGTTGGTTTGGGAGGAAGAGCATTCAGGCAAAACTTGCTTTTTTGTGGCAACCGGAGGCAGACTTCTTCTTTGTCTTGGTTTGGGAGTGGCAGTAGGTGTAGGAGTCTTGAGTACTTGTTTATGATTTTGCATTTGTATTTGTAATGTTGGCAACAATGAGACTTTGTTTTGTCTTGTTTCAGGGCATAAAGTCTTTAAGTGATTTACAGATCCACATTTAAGGCATCTTGGCTTTCCACTCTCCATAAACACTGACAGGTGAGTACCATCCAGGAGACTGATTAGATGAGGCAGCTGGTCGATATGGTCCTGCTTGCATAGCAAGGTCAGTTCCATGCCTATACCTAACCAGTTTTGTTTAGGTAATTTCTTGACCTCCAATATTGTGACTTCGTCTTCTAAACCTGTCAATTCGGCCACCACTAACCAGGTAATGGATATTTCTGGTGGCACATTCAGCACCCTAATTTTGGCAAGGCATTGGCCACAATAGCTGGGGATTAAGAAAAAGTTGTCATTCCTCAAAGTGGTTGTGGAATTACATCTGCCTTCTTCTGTCCCAAATCTCACCTCAATGGTTCCAAACTTCTTTCCTTGGGTGATGTGGGTCTTTTGTTCCCACAAGCACCCAAGGCATTTTTGTACTTCACTCTCAGGAGCATATTTCCCACCGCTGACACAAAAGACACAGAGGCGATATTTGCATTTTTATGTTTTATTTCTTTCATATTGTTGTTGATGTTGTTATTGTTGTTGCTGTTGTTGCTGCTGTTACTGCTGCTACTGTTGCTGTTGTTGTTCTCGTTGTCAACACCAAAAGTTTTGACGCTACTTAGAGGTGAAACATTTTTCACCTCAGTGATGTCATTAAGTTTAGGCAATTCGATATTCATATTCTCAATTCTTTCCTTGTTCTCAATTTTCCCCGACAAGGAGTGCATTCCTTTGTCAAACATTATGATGGCTTCTTCAGCCATCTTTAAATAATTACAGAAAATTGCAAGATATTTGTTTTTGCCAAAAGCAGTTAAAATGCAAAAGTTATTGAAGCACATCCCCCTGCAAAACAGAGGGTATTTCTACACTAAAATACTATCTGCACAGTCCAGACAATCTCAGAAATGTAATGGTAACTAAAGAATTGAAAAGACGGGGCCTTAGAAAACTGAAAAGATTACAAACACTTTTGCAACTTACAAAGCACCAAATTTCCGTGACTTCACAGTATGGAGGCAATGATAAGACCACTAATAATAATAATAATAATAATAATAATAATAATAATAATAATAATAATAATTGCTACAACTTACCCTACTCTTTGGTACCTTACTTGATGGAGTCACAATAATCTTTTTTAAGCAACCAAAAGCTATTCTTTTAAAATAGCTAATATTAACTTTATCGGCACATGGATGATATAAGAATACAGCTGCACCATGCTAAAAGAAAAGAAAAATTAATTAAATGATGTTGACAAATTTTCCTAGACTATTGTTAGTTTAATCTCCTTGATGAACTGAGAGCTTCTGGTTGAATCAACTCTTACTATAATTTTTTTTTTTTTTTTTGTGAAGTTATATTGATATATTTGTTAATTCCTATATTTTGATTTCACACATTCTCTAGCGAAAAAGTTAATGAATATTTGGTTTACAAAAAGGGCCATATGCTCCCATTAACATGGTTCTGTGCTATTACATTTAATTCCAATTCACTTATCACATCCGCTGAGCTGTAAGTAGATATGGAGAAAGTAGTATTTACAAATGTATATAGTATCAGGTTGCTTGTGAGTGCTACTGCTACCATGTAAAACAACGAGATTTGTTCCATGGTTAGGTCACAGCAACTAAGGTGAAAACCACAACAAAGCCTACTTGGTGGAATGGAGAATTTTTTGACGTCCTATTAGTTGAAATACATATCTATATTATATGAGATCTGATGATACTCTGTATAGATGTGAAACCAAAGGTAATTCCATAAACCAGCCTTTTCTAACTTTTTCTATTTATATACTGTTCTATAACTTAGAGTGTAGAGGTGCAATGGCCCAGTGGTTAGGGCAGCAGACTCACAGTCATAGGATTGCGGTTTCGATTCCCAGACCGGGTGTTGTGAGTGCTTATTGAGCGAAAACACCTAAAGCTCCACGAGGCTCCGGCAGGGGATGGTGGCGATCCCTGCTGTTCTCTTTCATCACAACTGTCTCTTACTTCCTGTTTCTGTTGTGCCTGTAATTGAAAGGGTCAGCCTTGTCACACTGTGTCACGCTGAATCTCCCCGAGAACTACGTTAAGGTTACATGTGTCTGTGGAGTGCTCAGCCACTTGCACGTTAATTTCACGAGCAGGCTATTCCATTGATCGGATCAACTGGAACCCTTGAC
>NC_068996.1:23425060-23426063 GCF_001194135.2 Octopus bimaculoides | reverse complement strand
TTATTGAAAAGGTTGCAAGACGCAACAAAAATTTTAGGAAAATAAAAATAAGAAATAAGTGGAAATTTTACTGGTGAGCGTGTTAAATTTTAAGGCACAATAAGAAAATGACTCTCCCCAGACACAACAGTATATATTCATTAATAATAATAAAATGACAACAAAAGAATGAGACCTCAATATTATGAAAATAGAGGAATTTATATATATATATATATATAGTATAGGACAATCAGTAAGTTGTTATAATAGAACTCAGAGTTTTAAATGCTGGAGCTAAATGCTTTGGGGCATTTTCATTGGGTATTTTTGACAATGGACAGTATGAAAAAAAAAACTATTGAATAAAAGGGAAGTTACTCTAACAGGCATGAAAAATATAAAAGATATAAAATATAAAAAATTAAAAATATATGCAACCACATTCTCACAATATAAACCTTCTACGTTCATAGAAACTACATACGTACACACTCACACAGAGATGTATATATATATATATATGCCCATACACAGATTATTACATGCTCATACACTCATCTCTACACACACACGCATACACATATACATATATGCATAAGCATATATGTGTATAATTATACACATATATATGTAGTGCGATAGATGAATGTGAATAAAGCTTAAAGGTATGAAAATAGAAATATTTAGTGGAAATTAAATGTAAGAAGACAGTTAAAGGTTGAATTTTATAGATTGGTAGAAATTACTTGTAGGAACTACATTTCTTCACTCTTGGTTTTCTGCTAATTTCTTTCTTTCTTCTCCTTCTCTTTCTCTAAATTGCATTTGATGTTAAATCTATTAGGGGATTTTTTTTTTAATAATTTGCTAGTGTTCGTTTCATCATATACGCAGTCATCACATTCGGTTAAAATGGCTTATTGAAGTGTTTTGTTTCCCTTTTTTTACCCCCGATGAGAAGATAGCATTGTTTTACATCATTTTATTCCCTCTGGAATAATACCAATGTTTCTTCAAAACA
>NC_068996.1:23416549-23424529 GCF_001194135.2 Octopus bimaculoides | reverse complement strand
TATATATATATATATATATATATATATATATATATATATATATCCTAACCAATAGCAGCTCATTTGCTTAACATAAACACTGACCTATTATATTTGCAACAGTAATGTTTATATTTACAACACTCATAACACTTATATTTACAATGCTTACATTGCACTCGCCCACCCCACCCAATATGGGCAACAATTTTAACATGTTTGAATGATGGTAAGTTAAAAGAGAGAACAACTGATGTGACATATCTGTTATCAAACAAACATGGAAACCTTTTTTGTGGGTGCTGAATAGCATCACTCCTTCCCATCTTCCCCCTCACATCCCTTTCCCAGTTTTCAGAGTTGGCATTATCAATGTAGGTACATTGAAAGGTAGGTCTAGTGAGATTGTTGAGATGCTTGAATGGAGGCATGTTGATGTATGTTGCATCCAAGAGGTAAGGTGGAGAGGAGCTTCGGTCAGGGTCCTTACAGGCAAGACACAGAGGTATAAAATCTTCTGGAAAGGTAACAGTGATGGGGTAGATGGCGTGGGTATACTTCTGGCAGAGAAATGGATAGATAAAGTCATAAAGGTAGCTAGAATGGGTGATAGCTTAGGCTAGTCTTACAGAACAGTATAGTGACAATTATCTCTGCCTATGCCCGTCAAGCAGGCCTACGAAATGAACAGAAGGACCACTTTTACGACATTCTTCAGCAAGCTACCTCAAAGACAAGTGACAATGATCTCCTCTTCATGGATGGGGATTTCAATGGGCATGTTGGATGGCAGCATGATATCTTCCGGCTCCCAAAACAAAGAGGGAACAAGGTTACTGGAGTTCTGTGATGCAAATAACCTTTTGTTCTGCAACATGAACTTCAGGAAGCCAGCCGGTCACCTGATAACCTACCAATCAAGTGTATGTGCTATTGAGATTGATTACATTCTCACCAAACAGCGGGATGCGTGGTTGCTCCTAAATGCAAAGACCCTGCCTAGTGAAAAATTACCCCCCATCAAACCCCAGCATAGACTAGTCATTAGTGACTTTAGACTACAGGCCAGAAGGATGCCAAGAAGTAAACCAATCTGGAAAAGAAGAATTTGGAAGTTTAAGGACTCTTCATATGGTCAGAGATTTAGGGACATCCTAATTGAGAAATTTGATGAAAGGGAGGAGGAGCTACAGACTTGTGACATAGAGGGCAACTGGGAATTCCTGAGGAACAGCTTGCTGAGTACCACAGACCAAATCTGTGGCTGGTGGAAAGTCCCATTCAGATTTAGAGTAACATGGTGGTGGAACAATGTGGTAGACAGGGCCATTAGAGATAAGAAACAGGCCTGGAAGAGTTGGGTTAGCAGGGTGCTGTATCAAATTGCCAGATGGGATGCTAGGAGACAAGTATATCTAGCCAAGGGAGAAACAGAAAAAAAGCTTGCCTATGTTCAGCAACGTGAGGACCAAAGAACTGAAGTATTTTGGATTGCAAGACAGTGTGAGAGAGAAAATTGTGATGTCATAGGAGAGAAATGTATCCATATGGATGATGGTGCACTTGCATGTAATGATTCTGCAAAGAAAGAGGCTTAGAGATGTCATTATGAAAGTCTACTGAATGTGGAAAATGAGTGGGATGAGGAGAGTCTGCCAAATGTTGACCCAATTGAGGGACCAGCTACCTAAATTGACAGTTCCATGGTAGTTAAAGCAATTAACGATATGAAGACAGGAAAAGCCCCCAGCCCATCCCGAATCTTCACTGAGATGCTTAAAATATCTGGTCTAGTCATCCATATTGTAAATCAGGTGGTTCAAGAAGGAGCCATACCCAACAACTGGTGTAGCAGCACCATAGTCAACTGCTACAAAGGTAAAGGTGATGCTTTAGATAAAAATAATTACAGAGATATCAAATTGCTGGATCAGGTGATGAAAGTTATGGAGAGAGTCATAGCCCAACTAATTAGGGAGAGAGTTAGCCTAGATGAGATGTAGTTTGGTTTTGTGTCTGGGAAAAGCACCACTGATGCCATATTTCTGGTGTGACAGCTACAGGAGAAATACCTAGCCAAAGATAAATCTCTGCACTTGACCTTTGTTGACTTGGAGAAAGCCTTTGACAGGGTCCCCTGATCCCTTATCAGGTGGTCAATGCGGAAACTAGGGATAGATAAGTGTTTATTGAAGACAGGTTTGCCTCAGGGAGCTCCTCTATGCTGATGACCTTGCTCTTATAGCTGAATCACTGCCTGAACTAGAGAAGTTCCAGGTATGGAAGCAAGGTCTAGAATCAAAGGGCCTAAGAGTTAACCTAGCAAAAACCAAAGTCTTAATTAGTAAGAAGGCAGACAAATCACAAATGCCTTCAGGTAGATGGCCCTGCTCAATCTGTAGAAAAGGTGTCGGTAGAAACTCCATAAGATGCACTCGGTGTAAGCTTTGGATACATAAGAGGTGCAGCAATATCAGGGGAAGGTTAACAGGGAAACTAGCTTTTGTATGCAGAAGATGCACAGGTAGGTACTGTTTTATCAGTACTCTTAATTATAATTATATCTATATTATTGTGCCATGCAAGTACTACAATAACGCAAAGCAAAGCGGTTGGTTGTCTATTCAACTGCCATCTGACCCAGGGACCGAGGCAACATTCACTAACTTAAACAAGGAGATTGTCCAGAAGAGTTGCAGGAGATTCTGAAGTCATCTGGAGGCTGTAGTTGAATCCAATGGCGATTTTATTGAATAGATTTATTCTTTAGTATTTCACAATATTTTTATGTAATTTTGGTAAATATATCTGTTAAAATGAGATATCAGTGTTATTTTCATTTTTGCATAATTTAAACAACAGTTTATTCATTGCTTCTTGTAGGTGCAAGTGTGGCTGTGTGGTAAGAAGCTCGCTTCCCAACTACATGGTTCCTGTTTCAATCCAGCAGCATAGCACCTTGGGGAAGTGTTTTCTTCTACAGCGTCTGGCTGATCAAAGCCTTGAGGTAGATGGAAACTAAAAAAAGCCTGGCATATGTGTGTGTGTGTGTGTGTGTGTGTGTGTGTGTGTGTGTGTGTGTGTGTGTGTGTGTGTGTGTGTGTGTGTGTGTGTGTGTGTGTGTGTGTGTGTGTGTGTGTGCATGTGCATTTGTCTTTATGTCTGTGTTTGTCCCTCACCACTGCTTGACAACCAATGTTGTTTTGTTTATGCCCCCATTACTTAGCAGTTTGGCAAAAGAAAGCGATAGAATAAGTACCAGGCTTTAAAAAAAGTACTGGGGTCAATTCATTCAACTAATAGATCTTCAAGGTGGTGCTCCAGCATGGACACACTCTAATGACTGAAACAAGTAAAAGACAGAAGATACATACATACACATATATATATACATATGCAGTTTAACTGCAACTGAAAGTGTGATGATGAGACTGCTTATCAGAGGCTTCTTCTTGAGCAAGTAGGTGTAGATTAAAGTAAAAATGAAAAACGGTTTAGATAGAGAATATAAACATATAGAGTCTCTTTCAGCTGTTTCTATAATAGCCAGGTATATGGATCATCATATTGAGAAAGGATTCCATAAACTGAATATTCCATCATAGGAGAGGCAGATATCAGAGGGATGTAAAAATGAGGGAGCATCTTCAGTTGAGGGTATTAGTATATTCCAGTTGATGGAATGCACAGAAGAGACCCATCCATAAATGGATAAGTTTCAACTAGCATAAAGGTGATATCCAGCAAAGCTACTGTAGGACATCTTCCTTAGAGCATGGTGAGATATACATATCACCTTGATAATCTGACTGCCTTGTCACCCGCCCAAGAAATCAGAGATAAAAGATGTTAGTTCTGCACAGCTCTCCCTCACTATAACCCAAATTCAACATTGTAGATCAAATATTTATCATCTCAACTAACCCCTATCCCAACCACAGAATGTATGAAATCAAATTATAGAAATACATAAATACATATTGGTTATCTTTTTACCTGGATCAGTCAGTAGATGCTGGGGTATCACCTTGAAAAACTTAGTCAAAAACAAAGTGACCTCAGTACTTACTTTTTTAAAGTCTAGTACTTATTCTAGCAGTCTCTTTTGCTGAACTGGTAGTTTATGGGGATGTAAACAAACCAACACCAGCTGTCAAGTGGTGGTGGGGGACAAACACAAATGCAAACACACACACACACACAACAGCTTCCACACAGTTTCAGTCTACCAAATTTACTCAAAAGATATTGACTGGCCTGAGGCTATAGTAGAAGATACTACCTGCCCAATGTGCTGTACAGTGGGACTGAACTCAAAACCATCTGGTTGCAAAGCAAGCTTCTTTCTTAACCACACAGCCATGCCTGCACCTGTGAGCTTCCTTACCACACAGTCATGTCTACAGTTGAAATGTTTATTAATACTGTTGTTGTTTAATATGAGGGGTTGCTGAAAAGTTCCTGGCTTTAAGGGTATTGCAAAAGGCCTGGCTGGAGGCCCAACCTTCCAAGATCTTTTACAGGGCTTAGAAAGACTAAAGAACTGCTATAATAAGTGTGTGAATCTAAGAGGGGGGGGGGGAATATGTTGAATAAAATCATAATTAACTGATCCTCCTGTATTTTCTTTTACCCCCTCATATACATTTTGTCTTTTACTTGTCTCAGTCATTAGATTGCAGCCATGCTGGGGCACTATTTTGGAGAATTTTTTAGTCAAACAAATCAACCCAGTACTTTTTTTATTGTTTTCAATCTGGCACTTATTCTATCTCTCCCTCTTGCCAAAATGCTATATTATGGGGATGTAAACACACCAGCACTGGTTGTAAGTGGTGCTGGGGAACAAACACACACATACACACATGTCTGTGAATCTGAGAGGGGAATATGTTGAGTACAATCATAATTAACTGATCCTGCTGTATTTTATTTTACCCGTAGCTACGAGTTTTTTCAGCACCTCTTTGTATACCCAGCAATAAAGAGGTATTCAAATAAAAAAAACTTTAAAAAAATATCACGAATAAAAAGATTTAATGAATACTCCTAAATATTTTATGTCTATTTAAGGCTGGAGACATTCAAACTCTGATTTACAATAGTTAAATGTTAAAATCTACTCACCTCAAGTGAATGTAACCATCGCTGTGGTGGCAAGTACTTATAACCTCCATATATTGGCCACAGAGGTCGGTGACTTCCACTGCAAAAAACAAAAAAAAGCAAAGTTTGGATTATTAAAAATGTTTAATTAAATGATTTCAAATTTTGGCACAGGGCCAGCAAGTTTGGAAGAGGGAGGTGATTAAGTTGAATGCATTGATCCCAGTGATTCACTGGTGCTTATGTTACTGATCCCGAAAGGATGAAAGGCAAAGTTGACTTCAGCAGAATTAGAACTCAACATAAACATGGACGAAAGTTACTAAGCATTTGGCCTGGTATGCTAATGATTCTGCCGGCCTACCACATCCTTTAATTAAATACAAATAAAGCTATCATTAGCAAACAAGAGAGGAACAAAACTATGATAGCAACAAAATCACAACAGCCATTAAAATAGCCACACAGCTATGATAGTAACAGAACTTTTGTAGCAACAAAATCATGATAGCCACCAAAATAGCATCTATGGTGGTTGTGGTAGTGGAGGTGGTTTCGCTGTTACTGTTGTTGTTGTTCAATCCCAAGTCAACCCTGATCAAGAAGACTAATCTATTCAACAGATGTTCCAGATATGACTATCCCACCTTTTAGTCAGACATTTAATGTATGGATTATGCTTATAGCCCTCACAGATTCCTCCAAAACCAATAAGATCAATGCTACTTATGTTCCTCTTGAACATTTGTAAGTCAACAGCTGCAAGAAAGATATGTTGAGGGTGAGGAATTCCAGGAGGCCAATGTTCTGGGAAGGAAGGAATGGGTGTAGCAAGAGACTTTTAGTGATAGTGATGCCTAACATTTGAAGTAACCACAAGGACTCTAGTTACTCATCCTTAATTAGGCTGTGATGATATCTCTTTGATATGAGCAACGCATTTTTTTTCACTTTCCTTCATCTCTCTTATGATATAGATAGAAGAGCCAATCTCTAACTGTGAAAGGAACTTGTGGAAATGGTAGATCCAGGAAGATGTGGGACAAGATGCTGGAATATGATCTTTGGTTGTTGAGTTTCACAGAAGCACATGGAAAATGGACATGGTGATGATGATAGAGAAGGATCTCTAGAGTATTATATGTCAGAGTGTATAGCTTAGAGATCAGGGAGTCCCTCCAGATCAATCAGCTACTTCTTTGCATTGAGAAGTTACAGCTCTGGTACAATGGGCATGTCATTAGAATATACCAGGAATAAATCACAAGACAAATTCTTTAAGCCAAGTCAACCAGCAGGGGACTTAGAGATAGACCAAGGACAAAATGATTGGATAACATCCATCATCTCAGTTGGTCATGCTCAGGAATCCTGACAGAAAGTGAAAAGACAGTTTGCATCTGACAGAACCCTTTGGAGGAGGTACTTGAAGATTCTACCCCCATGACCCCAGGGTAGAGAAAATGGATGGATGGATGGATGGATGGATGGACAGATGGTTAGAAGGGAACTAGATTGGTATCTTGTTTCTTTTTATCCATAGTAAAATGTTGTTTAGCTTCAGGTCATTGATAATCATCGTCATCATCAGCAGCATCATTTAACATCCATTTTCCATGCTGGCATGCTTTGAACCAAACCATTTTCCATGCTGGCATGGATGGTTTGACCAGGGCTGGCAAGCTGGAGAACTGCACCAGACTCCGTTCTGATTTGGCATGGTTTCTATGGCTGGATGCCCTTTCCTAACACCAATGACTTTACAGAGTGTGCTGGGTGCTTTTACGTGGCACTGCACAGGCACTTTTATGTGACACTGGAACAAGTTATAATCTTGACAACTATGATCAAAAGTACTTGTACTGCAAACATCACATTTTTACTTTGAAACACTTTATCTGGAACTACTGCAGAATCTGATATGAGGGTGATTTGACAGCAATTTTAATAGATCAAGGAGCCATATAGAGGTTCTCCTATCGGATTTGTAGTTGTCATTGTCACTGTCACTCATGAGGGAGGGCATTTTTAAGATCTCTGTTCAGTGCAGGTTAGGTTGGAGAGAAGTTAGAGGAAGATGAAGGGTGGTACTATTTGCATATATACCATTTGCACCAAGCAAAAGCCTGTCACGTGTGTGTGTATGCACGCACACATATGTGCATGAATGGGTGCATGTGTATGCATCTTTGAGTTAATGTCTGTCACTTGCCATTTGATAACCAGTGTTGATTTGTTTACATCTCCCTAGCATAGGAGAGGTTGTTGTTGCAGGTGACAGCAAGTAGATCACAGGTGTAAAAGAGAAAGTAGTAATGGCAAACAAAGCAGAAACCAGGAGCTCACCATAGTTGGAAAAGGTTGGATCATAGAGAACTTCATCAGAATATGCCAGAACATTGTAATCTGAGAGGAAGCTACCAGTTTGAAAGATGGGAGATGGATGAAGCCTAAGCTAAATAGTTTTGACAGGGAAGTTCCGCAGTAAATGTTCACAGTAGCAGGTAATGTTCATGAAGATAATTTTTTTATGAAGATGGTGGTGGTGGTGGTGGTAGTAGTGGTGGTGACTGTAGTAGTGGGTGTAGCAGTGAAGTTGGTGGTGGTGGTGGCGGCGGTGGCAGTGGTGGTGGTTGCGGTGATGATGGTAGCAAGTGGTGATTCATGATGGTTAATGCTGACTGACCAATTGTACAAAGCAATTCATAACTATCTGTAAACTATGTTCAAACATTAAGCAAAGATAAATGTTTGATTGGTCTTTGTGCAGACAACTGAAGAAAGAAATGAATAACTAACTCTCTCTCTCTCCCTCTCTCCCTGTCTCTCTCTCTCTCTCTCCCACCACCACCACCACCACCACCACATGTATATGTGGAAGTGCATGTGTATCTG
>NC_068996.1:23409900-23416426 GCF_001194135.2 Octopus bimaculoides | reverse complement strand
GGTGATATATTGAATAGTCAACAGTATGTGTGAGACAGAGAGAAAAAGAAAGAGAAAGACAGAGAGAAAGAGAAAGACAGAGAGAAAGAGAAAGACAGAGAGAGAGATTAGTGTAAGCTTCAGTGTTCTTTTGTATAAGTTTCACATTCACCACAGAAAACTAACATCCAGATGTTGCCTTCTTTCATAAATTTTATTGGCTTTGCTGTTTTTCCTTAAGTCATTAACGTGTGTATGCACACACACACACACACTCTCTCTCTCTCCATCTCTCTCTCTCTCTCTCTCTCTCTCTCTCTCTCTCTCTCTCTCTCTCTCTCTCTCTCTCTCTCTCTCTCTCTCTCTCTCTCTCTCTCTCTCTCACCAATGCACTGTTGATGCTCCAAGATAAGCTGAATGTCAGAGAAACAATCCAGGAAGTGGAAAAGACTCTGTCACAACATCAACATCCATGACATCCTTAATATGGCATTTTCTCTCTTGGTAAATAATGAATGCCACAACATCTCAATTACAGCTATGTTGACTAAAGTACATCAATGGGGAATTCTGGGACTGATTTATTCTAAGGCTGAACCCAAAATAAATACTTTATAAATTAACTTAAAACAATGTCTTGGAGCACCTGCATAAGTTGTATAAGCTTAGGTGTGGCTGTGGGTAGGGGGGAGGTTGTTTTGCAACTGTATGGTTTTACATTCAGTCCCACTGTGTAGAACTTTAGACAAGTGTCTTTTCCTAAAGCCTTGAGCAGATCTGGTAAATCAAAACTATGTAAAAGCTTGTATGGATATGTGTGTGTGAGATTGTCAGTGTTTGTCCCTTATCATTTGACAACCAGTGCTGCTTTGTTTGCATCTCCATAACCTAGCAGTTTGGCAAAAGGAGACTGATAAAATAAGTATCAGACTATAAGCATGCCAAGTGAGACCATAACCATGGCCTATGGCAATGCTGTATAACCAGCCCATGTAAAAGTACCCTTCAATCATTGGACAATAAACTACGCTTGTGAAGACCTGTTGAGGCAAGTGAAATCATTGTCATGGCCAATGATAGTACCGCCTGATTGGCACCCATGCCAGTCGAACGTTAAAAGTACCATTCAAGCGTGATCGTTGCCAGGGCTGCTGACTGGTTCCTGTGCTGGTGGTACGTAAGAAGCACCATTCAAGCAAGATCATTGCCAGTGCCACCTGACTGGCTCCTGTGCCGGTGGCACATAAAAAACATCATTTGAGCGTGGTCAATGCCAGTACCACCTAACTGGCCCTTGTGCCAGTGGCACGTAAAAGCACCCACTACACTCTCAGAATAGTTGGCATCAGGAAGAGCATCCAGTTGTAGAAACTTTGCCAGATCAGATTGGAGCCTCGTGCAGCCTTATGGCTCACCAGCCCTCAGTCAAGCTGTCCAACCCATGCCAGCATGGAAAGCGGACGTTAAATGACAATGACGATGATGATGATGATGATGATGACATATATATATATATATATATATATATATATATATGTACACTTTATATTTAATCAACAGGTGTTCAATATGGGCCAATGCACCAAAATTTGGTCCTTGAGTCATTTTGTAACTTGCGACAATTAAATCATAAATATTGTTACAAACGAAAAACGACACCAAATTAGAACACTGGGCACTGGTTTTACCAGCAAAGATGAAAAAAATAATTCTTTGTGGTCACGTGACTGTTTAAAGCATGGGTGGCATGATTTTGACGTGCCTTTTATTGTGTGGGCAGACTATAAAGATTATTAGGGGACATGTGGTGAGAGAGCTAGTTCATGCTGGAAGCCAATGTGAACAGGTGGTTCAAAGTCTGCTGGGAGGCAATGTGTGATGTTAACATGTGATGTGCTGGAAGCCGATGTGAATGGTTTTATGTAGTAGCCGGTGCCATATGGTCGATGTGTGAGATGGTGCCAGGCAATTCGTGTGAAACAGTTGAAACAGTATTTGGTGTCAAGTGTGAAGGTGGTTTTGCTGGTTAATGTGAACAGTGGACGGTTTTGAACTTGCTGCAAAAATAGTCATGTGAACTTAGCAACTTAAAGAATGCAGAATGGTTACTGGATTAATATAAATTCGGAAGTGACAACAGAATCCAGTCAATAAATAAATAAATAAATAAATAAAAGAGATAGAAAATAAATCATTAGACTGGTGAATAAAAAGAAGAGCTCACCAAAAGAAGTCTATGCATTTCAGAGGTAAATGAAAGAACTCTCTAAAAACTCTCTAAAGAATTCTATTTATTCCATAAATGTTTATTTGCCTCTTAATTAAAGTTCTTATATTTTGGTTATATCAACGGTTTTGTTTGTTATTTTCAACTCTTCTGACTTCTTTGATTATTGCTTCTTCCGCTCTAAGCAAGTTAGTTTGCTGAGCTCACCTGCACGGCCTTCTGAGTTACAGACATAGACTGTTGGAGCTTGTTGGTAGTGTCAGGAGGTCATGCATGTGGTGTAACAGTATATATACTCACATTTTGAGCTCTATTTTCCTGTTTATATCATGAAACCTTCACACACACACACACACATATCAGAGAAGGGTTAACTCTTTTGTTACCATATTCCTGTTGAGATGCATTGTGTTTCAATTAATTTTAAGTATAACAAAGAATTTAGTAAAATAACTTAGTTATCTTTCAGCTAGTGTTAGGAACATAAATTGTGACTAAGGTTTGGTGGAAGATTTTAATTCAGAACTTTTGAAAATACAACATTTGTACTAGAGAGCCAGGGGTGGTTTCAGCTGGATTGGTATCAAAAGGGTTGATAAAGCTGAGCTGGTTGCTAGGTCAACACTCTTGCAAATATTGGCTAAGAGAGTGTATAAAAATAAAGAATTTACCCTAAATAAAACCATCCATATAAACTGAAATTCTAGGGCTAATAAATTAATAGCAGAGTATATAATTCATTAGTTAAAAAATCGGAATTTATGGTACTACATCATTTCAAAATACACACATATATGTATAAGCAGGAATAGGTTTGTGGTAAGAAATTTGTTTCCCAACCACATGGTTCCTGGTTCAGTCCCATTGTGTGGCACCTTGGGTAAGTGCCTTCTACTAAAGTCTCAGGCCAACCAAAGCCTTGTGAGTGGATTTGGTAGACAGAAACTGAAAGAAGCCTGTCAGTGTGTGCATGTGTGTGTGTGCGTGCGTGTGTGTGCATGTGTGTGTGTGTCTATGTTTGTCGCCACCACCACTTGGCAACTGGTGTTGTGTTTACATTCCCATAACTTAGTGGTTAATTCATTTAATTAGAATTCTTCAAAGTAGTGCCTCAGCATGGTTGCAGTCTAATGACTGTAACAGGTAAAAGATAAAAGACACATACATGCACGCACACACAAATGTGCATGTACACACACACACACAAATTATAGCAATCTTCTGATATTAAAATAGCTAGAATGAATATGTTGATTTAAGAATAATTATTATCTTCATCTTTCATAGCAGCCTCCCAACATTTCTTTCTTTTTTTCATCAACATACATTCCAACATCATAAAGTTTTGCACTGGGATATTTGTAGTGAAATTCTCAACAGAAATAGACAGAATGAAGCCCCACCCCCTCACCAAAGAAAAAGTATTTTAAGATGTCTCATGCTTAAAAAAAAAAAATTATTGGTCATTTAATAAATGACTTACGATGTTGGTATGTCTTTGTCATATGTGATGTTTTCCGGCAGGCAAACATGGATTGGCTGCAATTAAATGAAATAAGAGTTAAATATGCATGTTAATTAGATCACCAAGAACTTTTTCTATTTCTAATCTACTAATATTCTATGAAGAAAAGAAATGTAGTAAACACTCATTCTATGAACTTCTTCCAGTCAGTATTTATTTTCGTCTTTAATGAAATGCCTCACTCCATGAAATGCTTAATTAATGTCAGGTTTATCACACTGATAACTTCTAAAAAGAATGAAATCGTGCAATACATGATTACTGACAAGTAGAAATTTTAACAACTTTGTATTAAGTAAGCGAAATAAAATATAGATATCTGAACTCTATGTTATGTTTTCCTTTTAATTTCTTAATTTCAATTTCCAATTTATAATCATGCTTCATATTATGACAAAAGGATAATCTTATAGCTGAGACCATTAGGAGAACCATGTGTATTGAATTAGTTCAATTCACAGGAAAAATTTATTTATTTTTAGATATTTACATTTTAAAATATTATTCCATTCTTTAGCTCCTTTGATGCCGTTCCATTTGAAGGGTAAAAAAACAATGTCAACAAAAATTAAATTAAATAAGAATGTATCTCACTTGGTAGCAAATTGGCAGACTCGATGGAGCCCCAAATAGAATTCCTCAGAGGGTGCCATTTGTTTTGATACTTAGTGTATTGAGTTCAAATCTTGTCATAAACAACTTTGCTTTTATGTTTTACTTGTTTTACCCCCTAGTCATCATTCTCTTTTGCCAAACTGCTAAACTTCAAGGTTGTAAACAAATCAATACTAGTTGTCAAGAGTGGAAAATGCAGATGCTAACACTAAGATATATACACACATGCATACATACAAGCATGCACATAAACACACACACACACACACTCTCTCTCTCTCTCTCTCACACACACACACACACGCACGCACACATACACGCACTCACTCACACACACATATACAATGAGCTTCTGTAGTTTTTGTCTTCCAAGTTCACTCATAAAGCATTGATCAGTTTGGGCTATAATAAAAGAGACTAGCCCAAGGTGCTATGCATTGAGACTGAACCTAAAACCACATGATCACAAAGCCAAAACAACATGAGCGTGTTTCATGAGATTTTTTTTACTAGTTCTTTCTATTCTGAGTTCAAATCCTGCAATGTCCTGTTTGGGTGGCAGACTAAATTTCCTACCCAGTTTAACCTGCTGGAAATTAATGGAGCTTTAGCCTTACATTGCCACACTCTTTCAGATTCAGTTTGCTAATACTTAAGCACCAATGATGCTCAAAATTGTTTTACATCTTTATCAACAGCCATATAAGTCTCCCCAGGGGTCAATACTGAGCACTTTTCAAACCCCTGTATTAGAGTGTTAGATAGAATGCTCTACAGTATTCGTTACAATTCCACAGTATTTGTCCCTGAAAGGATGAAAGACAGGATATGTTCCAGCTCTGTGAATCTTAAGTTTAAATACAAAAGTAGCTTTTCTGAATCTGGAAAATTCTATAAAATATGAAATAGTTATACTTACTGGATCCTCCTCTTCATCCGATGAGACTTCGTAGAAAGGCTGCATTGTAAATTAAATTAAACTGATATTAATAAAATTAATAAAGATTAGAAAGAAAAATAATAGTTTCATAAGTTTTAACTACAGAACTTGAAGTAGATAAAGCTAAAAATAATAATAAGGGTTAAGAAACCCTTTGGACAGAAAAAGTTAAAGGCTGCTTTGTGTTTTCTTTTCAAAGGTTTTTTTTAAACCTAATACAAGGGGATGCTGAAAAGTTCCTGGCTTTCAGAGAACTGCAAAAGGCTTGGTTAGAAGCCCAACCTTCCGAGTTCTTTTACAGGACTTAGAAAAACTGAAGGACTGCTGCAATAAGTGTGTGAATCTGAGAGGGGAATATATTCGATAAAATCATAATTAACTGATCCTCCTGTATTTTCTTTTACTCCAAAACCAGGAACTTCACAGCACCCACCTCGTATATACACACTATTATTTAAAGCTTTATTTACTTTAAGTTTTACAGATAAAAAAAAATTATTTCAAGTCTCTTAAAGTTTCTAAATTCTTGTGTTGTAAAGTTTTATAATTATTTTTTTTAATTAAGTCAATAGAAATAAAATTTAAATTCAATTTCAACGAAGATGAGAAATCATCATCATCATAAGATATGTGGTACCTTGCTGTACTCAAAAAGACCTACTCACCACAATAAAATTGAGATCCTAAAACCGAGGTGCCACATAAAAAGCATTAGTGTGGGTGCTGGTGTCACATATAAAGCACTGGGGATAGTACCACATAAAAAGTACCTGGTACACTCTGTGAACTGGTTGGTGTTAGGAAGGGCATCCAGCTATAGAAACTAAGCCAAAACAGACAATGGGAACAGTTGTGATCTCTGGCCTTGCCAGTTCCTGTCAAGCCATCCAATCCATGCCTGCATGGAAAACAGGCGTTAAATGTTGTTGTTGTTGATGTTACTATATATTCCTATGAAATTTGTGCGTGCGTTTTAATAGCATTATTATATTGTTTTTATTCATTTTATATTTATATCTTCAAGTCACCAGGCCATTTGTCTGAGAAAAGCTATTTGTGTTTTTTGTTTGTCGTAAGCTTAATTTCAATAAATAAGTTAACAATCATTTCTTATATATATTCAATACAATCTAAGTGAATAACTTCCAAGATTTATAGTACAATTTTGACAGCTTATTTCAACCCTGTCAATGACAGGTGTTTCAGCTGGTTGCTAGTGTGTGTATATATATATATATAT
>NC_068996.1:23402085-23409140 GCF_001194135.2 Octopus bimaculoides | reverse complement strand
AGCGGACGTTAAACGATGATGATGATGCTGATGATATATATATATATATATATATATATATATATATATATATAATGCACAGTCATACAGTGTGTATGAATGGTAACAGTTGGGTAAAAGAAGTGCTGGAGATCTAAGTGCAAAAAAACACTGTGGGGAAGAAAGATCAAGAAAGACATGAGCCAGAACTGGTACAAACAAATTGTTGAACTTCATGAAGGAAATATGTGACTAACAAAAAGGAAATACCATGTTGGAGAGGACCTATCATCCAATGCAAGCATGGAAGGAAAAAGAAATACAAAGATACTGATGATGTTGATAATGATGATAATGTACAGCATACATGCATTCGTGTATGTGTATGTCTTTATTATGAGAGAATTTATGAAAAAAACAACAACAGACGAGGACAGGTGGTGTAAACAACAAAAGGATGTATTAGTTTAATGCTTGGGAATAGAGAAAGTCTTTAACGTTTCGAGCTACGCTCTTCAACAGAAAGAAATAAGAAAAACAAGGAGAAAAAAAATTTAAATGTAGTGGTCAGCGATCTATCATGGCGTTCCATGTTGGCATTGGTTGGACTGTTCATCATGAACAGATGAGACAGAGGGCTGCACCAATTCAGCAGATCGATCCCAAGACTTATGTTTTGTAAGCTTAGTACTTATTCTATCGGTCTCTTTTGCCGAACCGCTAAGTTACGGGGATGTAAATACACCAGCATCAGTTGTCAAGTGATGTTGGGGGGACAAACATAGACACACAAACATACATGCACACATACGCACGCACACACACACACACACACACACACACACACATATATATATGACGGGCTTCTTTCAGTTTCTGTCTACCAAATCTACTCACAAGGCTTTTATCGGCCCGAGGCTTATAGTAGAAGACACTTGCCCAAGGTGCCACGCAGTGGGACTGAACCTGGAACCATGTGGTTGGTAAGCAAGCTACTTACCACACAGCCACTCCTGCACCTATATATATCTATTGTATGATAAGGCTTCAACAAGTAGAAAAGCACTCAATCAACTAAGAGAGTAAAGATAATGTCATAATGAAATCTTCAAGTATTGTCAAATACAGCTATCAGGGATTTCCTGATTAAAGCATTCATTTATTTCACCAGTTTTTCAAACTGATAAGAACAAGACAGTTTGTCAGCTTGAAAAATGGCAAAATAAATTAATGTTTCAACCAGGAAATCCTGACTAGCTGTATTTAACAAGATGTGGCCGTTGCCATAACCACCTGACTGGCCTTCGTGCTGATGGCACCTAAAAGCACCCACTACACTCTCGGAGTGGTTGGCGTTAGGAAGGGCATCCAGCTGTAGAAACTCTGCCAGATCAGATTGGAGCCTGGTGTAGCCATCTGGTTTGCCAGTCCTCAGTCAAATCATCCAACCCATGCTAGCATGGAAAGCGGACGTTAAACGATGATGATGATGATGATGATTCTATTCTCTTTCTCTCTCTCTCTCTCTGACTGGGTAACCATGTACCTTCTCTACAGCAAGACCCTGTTTCTGCCTCTCTGTCGATCTCTAACCTTTCATCATCTGACACAAGATCACCTCCTTGCCTCTCAAAGATTTCTTGTCTTGCAAGTTACATGGTAACCCAGCCAGTGCTGGTGCCACAGAAAAAGCATACAGTTCACACTGTAAAGTGGTTGGCATTTGGAAGAGCATCCATCTGTAAAAACCATGCCAAAACAGACACAGAAGTCTGATGCAGTCTTCTGCCTGGCCGGCTCTTGTCAAACTGTCCAACCCATACCAGCATGGAAGGCAGACGTTAAATGATGATGATGATATACACATACACACACATGCACGTACATACACACACACATATAAATATAGGTATATACACATATGCATATATATACACATACACAGACATATTTATATACAAACTATATGCATATATATGTATGAAAATATACACCCATACACACAAATCCACACATACATATATACATATGTGTGTATGTGTGTGTGTATGCAAATGCGTTTTCATGTGTGTGTATAAGCTAAGTTGATTTTTTTTTTTTTTTACTGCATCAATACTGTTTATAGTAATTCTTTGTTCAAAATTAGCTCTTATTGAACAAAACACTACCTGATCCACATGGCTTTTTTTTTTTTTTCACAATACATCTCAAATTTCAAATTTCAGTCGAGAGAATGAAACAAATTATTTTGCACAGCTTTCCTATGTTTGAAGAGCCATGAAAAGCTTATCAATAAAATCTTGCACTCAATTTAACCAATTCATATAAAAAATGGAAAGCAAGTCAACAGACAACTTTGAAGTTAATGCCACATGAATCACATTGATTGATAAGATTTCAAGTTGTCAATGTTTGCTTTAATTTCAAAATGTTTTATTAGCTTTTTGGAGTATTTTATTTAGTATTTTTCTCTTTTCTAGTGATATAGTTCCACATAGTTGCAATTGTTGGCACTCCGTCGCTTACGACGTCGAGGGTTCCAGTTGATCCGATCAACGGAACAGCCTGTTCGTGAAATTAACGTGCAAGTGGCTGAGCACTCAACAGACACGTGTACCCTTAACGTAGTTCTCGGGGATATTCAGCGTGACACACAGTGTGACAAGGCTGACCCTTTGAATTACAGGCACAACAGAAACAGGAAGTAAGAGTGAGAGAAAGTTGTGGTGAAAGAATACAGCAGGGTTCACCACCATCCCCTGCCAGAGCCTCGCGGAGCTTTAGGTGTTTTCGTTCAATAGACACTCACAACACCCGGTCTGAGAATCGAAACCGCGATCCTATGACCGCGAATCCACTGCCCTAACCACTGGGCCATTGCGCCTCCACAACACACAGTTGCAATAAGCCTTCAGAAAACTTCTAAAGTTGATGCAACTGGTAGTGGGTTCTCAAACAAATTTGTTTCTTTCCATTTCTTTTATTCCTTTCTGATGTTATTTAAATTAACACAAAATATATTTTTATTACAATGTTTAACAATTTTTTTTTTCTTTTCCTTTTACTTCTGCAGCATTATTCTTCTTCTGAGTTTGCTCGTTATTTTTGAAATCTGAATAATTTTTAACCTCTTTTCATTCATATAATGATGGTATGCCAAATAGGAATAAAAAAACAAACAAAAAACTAAATAAATTAACAAATTACGACTACCCATACTTAGCTTGAACAGCTGAAAGTCAATGTCTGATTGCTCTGATTATAACAGGTGACCGCCCACTCTAAGTTTTACCCACCACAATCTACAGGTGCTCATTCATCCAGGTCATGGTTCCCTGCTTTCACCCCACCCCCACCCCCTTTGGAGAAAATTCACTGGCAAGCAACGTTTCCCTCTTTTGCCCCACCCACCTCTCAAGTAGTATTGAAAGTAGTTGATGAGGTCAGGGCTGGTGCTTTGGAATCATGTCCTCACCTTACACAGTCATGTCACCCTCGATATTTATTTCACCATAGCAACCGGACAGAGCAAAAGTTCTCTACCATTTCACCTGACAAAGAACGGAATCAGCAAAACAGTTGGTCAGCATTTGTGATGGATGCATACAAGCATGTAACAGTTGCATTTGTCTAAAACACAGTAACAGCTGTTTGACATAACCCCTGCAAGTCAGCAGTGTCCAGACCATGAAATGAGTGCATTGCTGAAAATCTACAGCATGCGCACACATGCACACACACACACACACACACACACAAGTCGGAGGAGGAGGAAGAGGGTTGGCCTTAGGAAATGTATGAAAAGCCACTGTTTAGAGAGAGACAAAACACTTTCAGATTAATCCACTTTGGCTGCCTCCTAAGAACAGCACCAAGGTTATGGCTAGAACAGGCAATGTCCAGAAATAACTTGGATTGGCTGAAAACAAGAGATTCAAAATAATGGCCACTCCCAAAAGACTACATTAATCCTGGAAATATAAATTTTCGTCTGTTTGCTTGGTCACATGTTTTTTTTTTGTTTTTTGTTTTTTTGCATCAAAGCAGAATATAAATTGATTAATGATGGTGATTGGTTATTTTGCACTCTCAGTTCTTATGCAACAGTGAAGAGTTAAAATGTAAGGACAGAGACAAATTGTTCAGAAAACAACAAAACAAACAAACGATCGCCCTCCACACACACACACCTTCTCCAACACCATCGTAACAGCTGTCACCACACCACCACCACTACTACATCCACTTCCATAAGCTCTACTATGGAGCAGAAGCAGATATATCAACCAGATGTAACATCTCCAGACATAAAGGAGGGAAAGGACTTAAGCAAATTAAAATATTTTTCATTGAATTAGCTTTTTCTGTTTTTTTTCTCTGACTGCTCAGTGAGAGAGAGAAAGAGAGAGAGAGAGAGAGAGAGAGAGAGAGAGAGAGAGACTATTGGGTGCAGTTAAAGATTATCAGAAATCAACCAAAGGAAACAAACTACAAATAACTTTTTCCTTCATTTCAACTTGAACAATACAAAATCTTACTACCAGTCTATGAGGCAGGTATATTCTTGTCCTACCCCTCCATCATATCCACCATCCACAGCAACTAGACTGGAACTCGTTAAACCTGTAGACAATGGCAGCAAGGGATCAGTTCTTATACAAAAGAAGCACCAGTGATAAACAATTTCATACATGACCAGGTTTTTCTTCGGTCAGTGTGAGTTTTGCTGTTTTATTTGTTTTTTATTGGGGGGGGGGGGGAGATTGTTGTTTACATCATTGTAATAAGAAAATCACCACCACCACCACAACTATCACCGCTATGACCACACCATCACCAACATCACCACCGCCACTACCACCATCGCAACCACCACCACCACTATCATCACTCTTGTAATTTGTTTCAGTTGATCAAATGTGATACTTGCGATTGTTCTAAATGTTTGCGTACTTTTGTTTCATTTCTGATGCTCTATGCAGAGAGGTTGAGTGAGTGAGTGAGTGAGTGAGTGAAGGAGTGAGCGAGTAAGTGAGTAAGTGAGGGAGAGAGTGAGTAAGTGGGTGATGGAGTGAGTGACTGAGTGTGTGAGTGAGTGGTTTGGTTGAGTGAGTAGATGAATGAGCGAGTGGGTGACTGAGTGAGCAAGCGAGTGAGTGAGTGGGTGAGTTAGTGTGAATGAGTGATTGAGTGGGTGGGTGATTAAGTGGATGAGTGAGTGCGTGTGTGAATGAGTGTGTGGGTGAGAGAGTGAGGGAGAGAGGGATTGTGTGAATGAGTGAGTGAGACATTTATTGAGGTAGATTTTCTACTACTGGATGTCTATGTTGCCAACCTTCACCTGCTTTGAAGCATAATAAAAAAATCTGACAATGGAAGGCAGAAAAGTGAACTACATCGCTAGTATGTCAGTGACACTCTTTACAATGATCATATGACGTCTAAAAACATACACACGTGCGAGCGCGCCCGCAAACACAATATATATGCATATGCATATATCAATGTATATGATATGACTGGCTGGAAGTATGCACCATTGAAAATGCCCAAAATGCAAAAATGCTTGTGGCTCTCACTGCTGCTGGTGGGATTAGTTTTCATCTGTCTTTCTGGTATTTATAGTGTTTTTAGCACAGCGAGTGCATAAGAAATGTTATCTCTGGACAAATACTGCAGTATCTGGCCTATCAACAGTGTGTGTGTGTGTGTGTATATATATATATATATATTCATTAAATTTGATACATGGATGGCTATGTTAGACTTCTTTTAGCATCTGTTGAGCAAATTTATTCACAAAGTTATAATAGTTAAAGACACTTACTCAAGACATTGCACAGTGGAACTGAACCCAAGACCACATGATCAAGAAGCAAGTTTCTTAACCACACAGCCACAAGCAACTATTTCAGTTGATTGAAGAACGATATAAAATTCATCATCATCAGAGATCCATTTTACAGCACTGAGAATCATGGTCAGCTACTTATGATGTTCTTTGGCAGTGTTTCTCGACCAAGGTCTATATAAGATTTTCCAGAGTCCACACAAGCAAAATAGTAAATTGGAAGTATATTAAGGATCCATGAAAAAATTTTGTAATGACCACTGATCATCCTACCTGGGCTTTACTCTCATCCAACGCAGCAGCTGCAGGCTGCTAGAGAAGGCAGTATTTGGTAGCAGTGATTGTAATGAAGATGGCGATGATGAAGATGATAATGAAAATGACAATGATGAAGATGATGACAATGAAGATGACAATGATGAAGATGATGATAATGATGAAGATGACGACAATGAAGATGACGATGATGAAGTTGATGACGTTGAAGTTGACGACGATAAAGATGATGATGATGATGAAGATGACGACAATGAAGATGACAATGATGAAGATGATGACGTTGAAGTTGACGACGATAAAGATGATGATGATGATGAAGATAGCAATGATGAAAATGATGACAATGAAGATGATAACGAAGAAGATGACAATGATGATGAGGAAGATGATGAAGATGACAACGATGAAGATGACGATGATGAAGAGAGGCAACGGTGGTTAGATGTGGTTTTCGGGATGACAGCAGTGGCAGTAATGACACATAATGATGGTGATGATGAGAATGATAAGAATGGTGATGATGACTAAAAAGAATAGATATAGATCGTAAAAAATTTCCAAAAAATTTTCTTAAAAAATACAGAAATCCTACATCAGAATACATTCCATGAAATTTAGGGCATGTCTTCAATATTGCCATAACTAAGTAACATTAAGATACAATGATATCAATGATATATTTATTGTAGAGCAAGACAATATTAAATTTATAGATATATTAAATATTATTAAATTACCACTTGATTTGCATGGTTAATATCATATTCGCACTTATAACCAATGGTAGAATCCTTGAGATCCACATCAAGGTAGACCTGGAATATACAATGAATAAAATCACATAAGTATGTTGTGTGTGTGACTGTATGTGTGTATACATATATGTGTGTGTGTGTGTGTGTGTGTGTGTGTGTGTGTGTGTGTGTGTGTGTGTGTGTGTGTGTGT
>NC_068996.1:23401179-23401867 GCF_001194135.2 Octopus bimaculoides | reverse complement strand
ATGTGTGTGTGTGTGTGTGTGTGTGTGTGTGTATATATATATATAGGAAATAGTGGCACAACAAGGTACAAATGCTCGCTGGGAAATGATACTATTGTATTAAATTAATATTCATAATCTTTATATATATATATATATATACGTCACAATATATGGATTCAAAGCCCTCAACTTTCCATCATGGTAATGCATGCTGAGGAAGGTGAGGCTATAATTCCAGTCCAGAAGCCAATCAACATGAGTCCAAATACTTGAATGTATGTTGAGAGATTGTCTTAGCCTGTTTGCCCGCAGACAGTTGATTTCTGTAATGATTATCTGTGTCTTTTTTGACGATTTAAATAAGTTTTGACTGTTATTTCCAACAGGTAGATATACTTAGTATGTCCTTGAATTAATTTCAGTTCTTCAGCTAGTTAATACTTTTTTGTGCCTGCAATTGTATACACTATTGATTCTGTTATTATCATTTCTAATTGTTACACTAGATAATAACAGAGTCAATAATATTTTTGCAAAGATTTTCTGAATTATTTGCTCCGTATTGAAATATATACATATATGTGTGTGTGTGTGTGTGTGTGTGTGTGTGTGTGTGTGTGTGTGTGTGTGTGTGTGTGTGTGTGTGTGTGTGTGTGTATACATACATACATATATACATATATACATACATATATACATATATACA
>NC_068996.1:23400928-23401169 GCF_001194135.2 Octopus bimaculoides | reverse complement strand
GTGTGTGTGTGTGTGTGTGTGTGTGTGTGTGTGTGTGTGTGTATACATACATACATATATACATATATACATACATATATACATATATACATACATATATACATACATATACATATATATATACATATACATACATATATACAAACATATATGTGTACATATATATATACACACACATATATATATGCATATATATATATATATATATATATATATATATATATATATATATATATATATA
>NC_068996.1:23399128-23400210 GCF_001194135.2 Octopus bimaculoides | reverse complement strand
TATGTATGTATGTATATATATATATGTATGTATGTATATATATATATATACATACATACATACATACATACATACATACATTCATAGAAGTAATTAAGATTCAGTTGAATTAAGTACTTATGTTGAAGCACTAAGTCAGTCCAGTATTATCCGCACACCTCAAAGTAAGGTGAATAAAATAAAAATAAGTAACAGGATTTCAAGTAGCAATGCAATACAATTGTTTCAAGTGGCTCCATTTAATTGAACAATGCAATCATTACATCAGTTTTAAATACAGTGCTATCTTCAGCAGCACAAATATGGAACTTCAACAGACAAGATACATTTATATAATTTTTCTTAAATATTTTAACTGAGTAAGAAGATGGAAGAAATTAATGTTGTTGCTATTATAGCAGGAATACCTACGAGAACAGACTACAATTTTTTAGACTGACATGGAACACAGTGTGGGTCATAAGGTTGTAATTCATTTCCAATTTATCTATCTGTTTATCATCCACTAAAATCTAAGACTAGAAGTCTCCCTTGACTAAATCTTATACCCCCTAAGAACAATACAATCATACATACAATAGCACCTGTAATATTATAACTGATAAAACCACTTCGGTATGAATACCTTAAACTGTCCTCATTACTTCCATACTTATTACCCTTTTTAAGTTACTTTTATCATTCCTGCCTTTAATTTTTAATCCCCTATCTCTTTATATGTATTTCTTATTGTTTCCTATACATTCTTATTTTTTGATTTCTCATTTTGGTATATTTACCTTTATCTTATCCTTTATGTTTTACCTTCATATTGTTAAATTTTGTATGGTGTTGAATCTTTATATTTTTGCATTCCTATTTATTTTCGCTTATACTGATATAGCAATCTATGAATTGTTGAGAATGTTGCATCTCATCTCCGCACACATGCAGGTTAAGATGTGACTCAATTATAGTTCTTAAATTGTTATTTTTCATGTTCTTAAATTGATATTTTCAGTTGCTTATGCTTATGCCAAATAAATATACTATATTCTTTTATATAAGTGTATATATGTGTATATGTGTGTGTGTGTGTGTGT
>NC_068996.1:23387423-23397607 GCF_001194135.2 Octopus bimaculoides | reverse complement strand
TGAAATACATAAATAACATGAAATACATAAATAACATGAAATACATAAACAATGAGAAGAAAAGGGAAAGCAGGACAAGTAAACACAGAGAAAGACCCTTCATCAGTTGTCGGCTGTGTATCAGCTCCTCATTTTGAGCATTCAATGACAATATTAGTCTTCGAAGACAGTTGCTCCCATAAATTCTAAAATAAAATTTAGGATTTATGTGGCGGGGGTGTCGAAGTTGGGAACAAAATCATGACAGTAAAGACATACAAGGAAACCGAACGAAAACAAACGCGGAGGGTCATTAGACCAGAATAAGAAGAAAATAGTGAATGCTGGTAGAAACATTTTTTTGAAAAGAGAAAAGATAGAAGAGAGAGAAAAACGTCCGCTCTTTTGAATGTCCATGCAGGAAAAGAAAGATGAACAATGGTCATGTGTGAGTAACAAGTGAGAGAAAAAGAGAAAGAGTGGAAGAGAGAGAGATGCTTGTATGTGTGTGTGTGTACATATGGTTGATCTATCAGCAAGTAAATGAGCCACCCACCCAAACTTGCTTGGTAAGGAGGGTGGTTTTCATTGGACGCCCTGCAGGACAAAAAATCAAAAAACCTATCAAAGGGAGGATGAAATAAGTAGAGTTAGCAGCCATCTATCATTTGGCAATGAGAGACCCAACTTGACTTTGTTTATACCAATGAGTTTCAACCATTTTTTTTTTTTCAGATGGACCCCTTTGATTCCTATTTTATTTGGCTGGATTACCCCCCACCCCAGCCATTTGATGTAAGAAAAAGTCCTATTATATTCTTATAATTAAATATTATTGGGAATTGTATAAAAAAAAAAGATTGTTAATATATTTTGTGTGTATTGTAGAAGTATAACTAATTTAATGCACATGAAATTTAACAGCAAAATCTTACGCAAACCCCAAGGGCTATGTGGACCCTGGTTGAAAACCACTGATTTAGACATTGCTTTAGAGCTGCCACATTGCAGAACTGGAGATCTTGCTATTGCTTGTTTCTGGGTTGATTGGTCTTGTAGATGATAGTCTTAACAATTTTTTAATATAATTCTTAATAATATTCAAGAATAAAAGTATAATAGGATATTTTAAAAATCAAACGGCCTTAAGGGTCCATCTAGGTAAAATAAAACTCAAAGAGGCCCACAGAAAAAGAATGGTTGAGAAGCACTGACCTAATGCCCAAAAGTACCACCCTCCCCACGACTGACATCATTCTTAAGGACCATAAGTGAGAGGCTAGATCTGACCAGTTTTAACATAAAACTAGTAAAATAATGAAATCGGACATAGCCAGTTTGAAAGCTGAAGGGTTTAATTTCTACATGTGGAAATTTAACCCTGACAGCCATTGTCTTTAATATCTAGGATAAGATAATTTGTCAGTGATGGCCATATTCATCTACAAGCTGACAGCAACCATGTACATATGTATGCATGTGTGCATGTATATACATGTATTTGTATGTGTGCATGTATGTGTGTGTTCATGCCAGAATGTATGTACACATGTACTTATGTATGTGTATAAATAATTGTATCATTTTATTTGTTTTACACTTAATCAATTATGCATTTTAGTAAAAGTTTATCAATATCATTATTATTATTAAGGCAGTGAGCTGGCAGAATCATTAGAACACCAGGCAAAATACTTTGCAGCATTTCTTCCATCTAATGATGTTCTGAGTTCAAATTTCATCAAAGTCGACTTTATCTTTTATCCTTTAGGGGATCTATAAAATAAGTACCAGCTGAGCCTAAGATTGATGTAATCAATTTAACTCTTCCCCCAAAATAGTTGGCCAAAGTTTGAAATCAATATTAATCTAAGTGTTTATGTTGAAAATATTTTTTACCACATGAAAAAGAAAAAAAAATTGTATAACTAAATTTTCATCCATTTTCTGTATCTCAGAGAAAAATTTTTAAAAAGGGAAGGATAATCATTCTCTAAGTACCTTTTATCTTTTACATGTTTCAGTCATTAGACAGCAGCCATGCTGGAGCACAGCCTTGAAGAATTTTTAATCAAATGAATCAACCTCACTACATATTATTTTAAAGCACAGTATCAATTTCTTTTGCCAAACCACAAAGTTACAAGAATGTAAACATACCAACACCAGTTGTTGAGCAGTGCTGGACACACAAACACACACACACACACACACAAATACAACGTGTCTTCTACTATAACTGTGGGCTGACTAATGCCTTGTGAGTAGATTTGGCAGACAGAAACTGAAAAAAGTCCATTGCTTGTTTGTTTGTATGTTTGTTTGTTTGTTTGTTCGTTTGTATGTACGTATGTATGTATGTGTGTATGTATGTACGTAGGTATGTACGTATGTATGTATGTATGTATGTATGTAGTATGTATGTATGTATGTATGTACGTATGTATGTATGTATGTATGTAGTATATATGTATGTATGTATGTATGTACGTATGTATGTACGTATGTATGTACGTATGTATATGCAGGACACTGACTGGGAGAACAATGCCTGTCATCGTCATGGATGGAGGAGGCAGGTTAAGGAGGTGATCGACATTTTTGAGAGAGCACGTTTACAGCATGAAGAGCTGAAGCTAGCCACGTGAAAGCGCACGGCTCGTATAGTGAATGTGGAAAGCTTGGTCTGCAATGTTTGCAGTCGTGTATACTTGTCAAGAGCAGGGCTCATTAGCCACCAACGGAACCGTAAATGCAAAATATAAGTTAGTCCTAGAGCGCACAATGTTCCTGAAGTTCGGCAATGGTCTTCCTCGGTCACGAGTGGACGGCCATCATCATGGATGTATGTATATATGCATGTCATCATCATCATCATCATCATCATCATCATAATCATCATTTAACATTTGCCTTCATGCTGGCATGGGTTGGATGGTTTGACAGGAGCTGGCCAGGTACAAAACTACCCCAGGCAACTGTCCGTTTTGGCATGATTTTCATGGCTGGATCCCCTTCCTAACACTAACCACTCCACAGTGTGGACTGAGTGATTTTTATGTGACACCAGTACAGGCGAGGTCAGTTTTGGCAAGGTGTTTTACAGCTGGATGCCCTTCCAAATGCCAACCATTTTACAGTGTGGATAGGATACTTTTTTTTTACATGGCACTAAGTGGAGGCGCAATGGCCCAGTGGTTAGGGTAGTGGACTCGCGGTCATAGGATCGCGGTTTCGATTCCCAGACCAGGCGTTGTGAGTGTTTATTGAGCGAAAACACCTAAAGCACCACGAGGCTCCGGCAGAGGATGGTAGCAAACCCTGCTGTACTCTTCCACCACAACTTTCTCTCACTCTTACTTCCTGTTTCTGTTGTGCCTGTAATTCAAAGGGTCAGCCTTGTCACACTGTGTCACGCTGAATATCCCCGAGAACTACGTTAAGGGTACACATGTCTGTGGAGTGTTCAGCCACTTGCATGTTAATTTCACGAGCAGGCTGTTCTGTTGATCGGATCAACTGGAACCCTCGACGTCGTAAGCGACGGAGTGCCAACACCATGTATATGCATATATGTAAAAAGCACTCAGTCCACTCTACAGAGTGGTTGGTGTTGATAAGGGTATCAGCTATAAAAAACCAGCCAAAACAAACACAGTAGACTGGGGTAGTCTTCTACCTGGCCAGTTCTTGTCAAACTGTTCAACCTAAGCCTGCATGGAAAGCAGGTGTTAAACGATGCTGATGATGATATCTATGTGTGTGTGTGTGTGTTTGTGTTTGTGTTTGTCCCCCACCACTGTTCGACATGTGGTGTTGGCTTGTTATTTCTTTATTGCCCACAAGGGGCTAAACATAAAGGGGACAAACAAAGACAGACAAAGGGATTATGTCGATTACATCGACCCCAGTGCGTAACTGGTACTTAATTTATCGACCCCGAAAGGATGAAAGGCAAAGTCAACCTCGGTGGAATTTGAACTCAGAACATAACGGCAGACGAAATACCGCTAAGCATTTCGCCCGGCGTGCTAACGTTTCTGCCAGCTCGCCGCCTTTTTATGTTCCTGTAACTTAGTGGTTCAGCATAAGAGACCAATAGAATAAGTACCAGATTTGTAAAAAAAAATATACAATACTGGAGTCAATTTGTTCAACTAAAATCTCCTCCAGGGGGCATCCCAGTATGGCCACAGTCTAATGACTGAAACAAGTAAAAGAATAAATGAATAAAAGACAATCAACTAAATCTCTTGAAGGTGGATTGGAACCCACAGTAGAATGACAATGCAAAGACTAAAACCATTAATACAAAAAATATAACAAATTAAAAAAAGAAAACGTTGTGGAATGGGTTGGGTGAGGGATAAGGTATAAAATGAAAGTTCATATGATTACCTTGCCATCATCACAAAATTTGGAAACAACACCCATTTTAATTCCTCCATGGTTATCATCTTTATCCTTCGTCTTCAGGTTTTCTGGAAGTGAAGAATATTCCTTGACACTCATTGATTCACACTCAGAAAGTAGGAGCAGTGACAAGAGAGTCAAGAAAAGCATCTTTTTGTAGTGAGGATCCTGAAATGAAATTTCCAAAGAATCTGAGTTATTTTATCTGACTCGTCTGATTTGTTTTACTAGTGATTTTAACATACAAGCATGGGACATACAAGATTTTTTTTTTTTAGTTGTTGCTGTTGTTGTGGCTGCTGTTGCTGCTGTTGTTGTTGTTGTTACTTCTGATATTTAGCCTCAATCCAAGTCAGAGTCAAATAAGAAAACCTAATATCAGTGATGTTTTAGATATAACTCCACCTTTTGAAGTTTTTTTTTTTTTGTTTTTTTGCCCAAACTACCTTATCTTTTTTTTTTTGTAAATATAGTGTGTTTTGAGTCTGGCGAGATTTGACTACTATTTTAGCTTGTCAGTCAACTCTTTTAGATGTTCTAGTATGGGTCAAGAGGATTTCTAAACTCAAATAAACTGGATAAAGTTCAGAGAGTTATTACCACTGTTGGTAGCAAAAGGATTTTCTATCAGAGTGAAATGCAGACAGGCTGTATGGTTATGTATGAACTGCAAAGATTCATGGTCATGAGACATGGACTCTGAATGCCGAGGACTTGCAAAAACTATAAAGAAATAAGCTAGCATGTTCTGCAGGGTGAACAATGTCAATGTGCATGTATGACAAAGTGCAAATATGTCTAGAGAAAAATTGGGAACAAGAAACATCGGATATAGTGTGAAAAAGAGAAGATTATGTTGATATGGGCATGTGACGCATATGGACAATGGTAGCTGCATAAAGAATCTCTAATTTCTTAATGTGGATGGAACTTTTGGAAGAAGGAAATCCAGAAAGAAAAAGACAAAGTATTGAAGGCGCAGGAGTGGCTGTCTGGTAAGTAGCTTCCTTACCAGCCACATGGTTCCGGGTTCATTCCCACTGCGTGGCACCTTGGGCAAGTGTCTTCTACTATAGTCTCGGGCCGACCAAAGCCTTGTGAGTGGATTTGGTAGACGGAAACTGAAAGAAGCTCGTCGTATATATGTATATATATATATATATATATATATATATATATGTATGTGTGTTTGTGTGTCTGTGTTTGTCCCCTCAACATCGCTTGACAACCGATGCTGGTGTGTTTACGTCCCCGTAACTTAGCGGTTCAGCAAAAAGCGACCAATAGAATAAGTACTAGGCTTCCAAAGAATAAGTCCTAGGGTCGATTTCCTCGACTAAAGGTGGTGCTCCAGCATGGCCACAGTCAAAAGACTGAAACAAGTAAAAGAGTAAAAGAGTAAGAGCAATCTCAGCAAGTTGAACCTCATTGAAGAGATGATAAAGGACCAGGATGGTTGGTAATATGCAGTATTCAAGATGTGCCCATTATGGCAAACCTGAGATTTTTAAAGCATTGTGTATACATTGAACCCCAATCCTCTGTTTGTTCTTGTCAAGCCTTCTCCACCCTCTCACATCTTTATCACTTATTCCTCCATCACTTTTATCATCTGTAAGATCAAGGTGGCAGCCAGATTGCAAAGCATTGAAGATGTAGCAGGTCTCATGGCTCTGTACCTGGAGGGAAACATGTTGGCACTGTACCTCAAAATGGATGAAAGAAACCAGCTGTACACAGAGAAAATTGAGCAGTGCCTAAAGGAAGCCTTTATGGAAGGATCGTACAAAGGCCAAGATCAGGCTGGTACTGGACTTTCAAGAGGTGAATGATCATGTATCATGTCACATGGGTAGTGAGGTGACTGATGTCTTTGGAGAGATGTTGTGAGAATGGAGATGGATGACCTGGGCTGCAACAATTCTCAACTTGAAGTTGGCATATCTGCAGCTCTATGTAAGCAAGAAATTGTGGAAGCATCAGCTGGTGAGATATAAGGGCCAGACATACTGTTTGACTAGGCTGAGTTTCAGGCTGAATTCTGCACCAAAGATCATGGAAACAGTGCTCAAATCTATCCTAGGACAGGTGGACAAGTTAAAAAAGGTCACCAATTCCTATATGGAGGACATCCTGGTAGACGAGATTGTAGTATCTGTTGTAGAGGTCATGCAGAAGTTCAGTCTGACTGCAAAACCACCAGAAACAATAGTTGGAGGAGCTGCATTGGGGGGGTCAAGCTTCATAGAGACAAAACAGGTATGTTGGTATTTCAGAGAAGAAATGAGATTCCAGAACTGGATACCAGCATCAACGGATGAGAACTATCCTCAACGTGTGGGAGAGTAGTAGGTCACTATCCAATAGTGAGGTGGCTTTGAATAGCATGCGGCTGTGTCAAGAGATGAGCATATGGGGCAAGCTGCAGAGACAAAGTGGGAGAGAGGATGGTAATGATGATGCAGGAGATCCTAGAGAAAGTAAGCGCAGGAGACTCAGTAAGAGGAAGCTGGTATAAGCCCAAACTGGAGAATGGGACCATATGGGGCTAAGCACTTGTAGATGCAAAACCAATGGTCACTCTATGACTGGACATAGACTTAACTACATATAAATGCATTACTGCTCTATACTTTAGAGTGTGCTTTTTTTGGATATATGATGCTCTAATGATACATACATTTATATATGTATGTATCACACACACACACACACATACACACTCACACACATAAATATATATACAGTAATACCTCACTTTATGAGGACCGAGGACCTGCTTTACAAGACCTTGGGTTTTAGAGTTTTATTTTTCAAGCACAAGATCCAAATTTTGAACTTAGTGCAAAAGTTTCTTATTTCTTTACTGCCCACAAGGGGCTACACACAGAGGGGACAAACAAGGACAGACAAACGGATTAAGTCGATTATATAGTGCATAACTGGTACTTATTTAACCGACCCCGAAAGGATGAAAGGCTAAGTCGACCTCGGTGGAATTTGAACTCAGAATGTAAAGACGGACGAAATACGGCTAAGCATTTCGCCCAGTGTGCTAACGATTCTGCCAGCTCACCACCTTCTGTGTGCAAAAGTTTCTACTACCATAACAAATTCTTCTGCATGTTACTGAGAAATTTATAGAGCAAAAAAAAGCTTCTAACCAAACAACTCTCATCTTGTTTTTTAAAAAGAAATCTACAAATTTGTCTGCAAGTGCTTGTGAATCACCGATTACGTCTACAAGTGATGGTGTACGTGAGTCTAGTGCGAGTGAAAGTAATTCAGAAAACGTATCCTTTATTATAAATGATCTTGGCATTCTTTTTACTTCACATAAAATATTCTTTACATTTTACTGTTGTTTTATTGCCATTTATTTACAAGCATTATAAATTTTATAGGTAAAATATTTTTCTGGGAATTAATTATGATTTATAACATTGCTACTATGGGAAATTATTGCTCTGCTTTATGAGTTTTTGCTTTACTAGTGGTCTCTGGGAACAAATTAACTAGTATATCAAGGCATTATTGTATATATGTAGAGATAGAGGGGCAGTGCACAAATTAGTAACTGGGGCAAAATGAGTAACTCCTGATCTCACATTATTTTCTCATTACATGTTTGGAATCATTACACTGCAAGTATTGTATCATTATTTTAGGAGTGGAAGTTGGTCAGCATAGTTGTCATTGAAGTTGAGAGTGTCCAAAACATAGTCAGGTGGTAAGCTCCTTTTCTTTTTCAAGAAATTTTCCCTCAACTTTGACCCGATTGTAATTGAGGTTGATAATAAAATATATGGATAATTTTAGCTGTTTAACAATCAATATTCTTTTCTCTGTTGGATTCCAAGTCAAATTTTTTCCCAATTCTAATGTCTAATTTTATAATTTTCAAGTTTCAAAAACTGATGTCTAAAAAGGGATTATCATCATCATCATCATCATCATCATCATCATCATCATCGTTGTCGTCTTTTAACGTCCGCTTTCCATGCTAGCATGGGTTGGACGATTTAACTGAGGATTGGTGAAACCAGATGGCTACACTAGGCTCCAATCTGATTTGGCAGAGTTTCTACAGCTGGATGCCCTTCCTAACACCAACCACCCCAAGAGTGTAGTGGGTGCTTTTACGTGCCACAAAGTCTAATTTCAGTAATTTCTTCTCTTTAACTGTATCGTGAGTAAATATATCACAAAGAGGACACTCCCAGCAGATTATGATGAAGCTATAGATAGTAGATCGTGTTATTTTTTTTATTTAGCTTTGTTAATTTCATATCAAGTGCCATTTTCCCCTGATCCTCTTTCATTTGATTTAGATATTTATATTTTTTTTAATTTCTTTTGTTTTTGCATCTTTGATCTTTCTGATATCAAGGGATGGATATTGATGTGTATGAATTGGTTTTCTGGAGAACTGACGCAGCAAATTTATTTTATCTTGTCTTACTCATTTTGCCCCAGCCAAATTTGTCTTTTATATATGCTCAAAGAGAACGTTAATAATTTTCTAGTGATTAGATTATGTTTTTAATTATGCTTTTAATGCATTTAGGGAAGGACGTTTGCTTAGCTGATTTATTTTTTGCAAGGTAGTGAATATTTGTAAAAAATATATTTTGTCTCAAAGTCAAGAAAGCAATAAAAACACCACATTTTGACACACCCCATACACACACATATAATCACACGCGCAAACATATCTACTACACTTATACATGTAAATTGCATGTTCTACGATGAAGTGTTCTACATTGTCATTTCAATATTAATAAATGGTTTAGATGGCAAACTGTACTTTGAAAAACTTGTAGAAATAGAAAAAAAACTCCCTACCTACCTTAAAACACGACAGATATAGATTAACGGCGTTAAGAGCGTCCAGATATAAAAACAATGCCTGGACAATATGTATTGAGCTAATATTTACGCTGGCATGGATGGTGTTCCTGTTGCTGGTGGTGGTGTTTGTTGGGGTTGAACCGGACGTTAAAAAAACGCCCAAATATACGAAAACTCTTACACATTCACATACATACGCACACGCACACAACGTGTGCCAGAATTTCCGTGATTACAAAACGTTTTAGCTTATTTTTTTTTATGTTGCATATTGATCCTGTCACCGTTGTTATCTATTAGAAAACGCTCCTAAGAAGATAATAATAACAGAAACAACAACAACAACAATTATAAAAAAAAACTGACCAATATTACCTGCGACAATATTACTAAACAAATGATAACAATGACAGCTGTTGCTTATACAACAGCTGAAAGGAAAACGCTGTTGACAAAATCAACAGCATTGAAAGAATGTCTAATTGGTCATTCAGACTGCAAGAAATAGCAGTCAAATCTTGCCTTTCAAAGTACACCCTGCTTTTTTGAGTAAAGAATGATATTATTATAATTTCGTTTACACATTGTTGATTTTTTAAATTTTATTTATTTTTCTTATTTTGTTAGTCTTGTTTACAGGCAAAACCTTCACAACGACACACACTCACACATATACACACACATTCTTTTAATACATTTCTATATTTAAGAGATGAGGAATTATGTACACATTTACATTTGGTGGATATTTGTCCCCATCTTGTTTGTTGTTAACACAACATTTCGGCTGATATACCCTCCAGCCTTCATCAGGTGTCTTGGGGGAAATTTCGAACCTGGGTTTTCGTTCCTAAGGTATTTTTCGATGTTATTATTATTATTATTATTATTATTATTATTATTATTATTACTATTATTATTATTATTATTATTATTGT
>NC_068996.1:23386180-23387413 GCF_001194135.2 Octopus bimaculoides | reverse complement strand
TTTTCGATGTTATTATTATTATTATTATTATTATTATTATTATTATTATTACTATTATTATTATTATTATTGTTATTATTGTTATTATTGTTATTATTGTTATTATTGTTATTATTATTATTATTATTATTATTATTATTATTATTATTATTATTATTATTATTCAGGTCATTGCCTGGAATTGAACTCGGAATCTCGTATTATATCACTCTCTGAATCCTCTCAAAAGGGAGAAGCTGTTGTTGGTTCCTTTCTATGGCTGCCAGAGACTGGCCAAAATCATCATTCAACAGGTAACATCAGAAATAGCCATTCTGTAGCTATTTGCTGCAGTAACGATAGACATCGAGGAAAACTCGAAAATCCTCGAAGCCTATCAGACCAAAAAGGAGAACTGGTCCGGGATGACCATAGAACTACTCATACAAACGACCTAAAAGAATGTGGATCTCATCTCAGACCAGATTCTTCTTCCTGTAGGCCGCATAATTCCAGTCAGAGTAGATGGAAGGAAAGCAAAGCGCCACATTTGCTTTTCAAATAATCATTTAAAGGCCTTTTGCCCTAGACTGAAGAAAAAGAGACGGTCACTTCTCCTCCCTACACCAACAGTCACCAGAACTCAAGCGACAACAGCAGCAGCAGCACCATCACTATTAGCAGATTTGCCTACACCAACAACCATACCGACACCGAGTTTCCCCAGACACTTCTCAGCGCCCGAAGAGTTTCCACTTTCCAATACGGAGCACGTGGACATCACAGGGGGACAGTCGGACCGCGATAAGGAATGGAAGTTGAAAACTAAAAAGCGGAAAAGAGATAGAAAGAAAAACAAACATATGGACAAGCAACAACAATCCTCATGCACACAAGAAGTAGAAAGAAAAAAATCAAACCAACAAAAACAAATACACACAGAACAAACACTGCATCGACACCTAAAACACAAGCCATTCCACACACACAACCACAACAACAACAAACACAAAATAAAGTGACTAACATTACAAACTACATGGCAATAACCACAAAAATCAACGAATTAATGAAGTATATAACACACACAGTCATTACACAAGAAGATTTTGTCACATTCACGATCTCCCTACATGCATATATACAAATCATTCAAACAACATAAAACACATGCACATACTTAAAAATCCAATTCTCACAGGAAATCGGAGATTTTTTAAGGAATAAATATCACCAAAAGAATTCTTTGTGATT
>NC_068996.1:23383395-23384885 GCF_001194135.2 Octopus bimaculoides | reverse complement strand
TGGATGGTTTTCCCCTACGAGCTTTGCGCATACATGTCAAACTTGTTCGGTGACCTCTTAGCAAACGTTTACTGCAATTGGTAACAGAATGGAAGAATTCTCAGTTTTGTGAGCCGAGGAGAAAAGACCCGAACAAGGGGGAACTGTATTAACAACTTCAGAGCCCATAACTCTGCTGAATGCAGAGTTCAAAATTTTGGCCAAGGTGTTTACTACGAGGTTGGCGCTTGTCGTCGGGGATCTGATAGGGGAGGTACAGATATGTACCATTCTGAAAAGATCCATCCACGACAACCTCCACCTCATGTGATACATCATTGAGAAAGTGGCTAAAGAACCTGGCACGGGAGGGACCCTGATCAATTTAGATCAGTCTAAAGTTTTCAATAGGATCGACCATCTATACCTGGCGGCAGTCCTCAAGGAAGCTGGTTTCGGGCCTGTATTGCGGCAATGCATAACGACATCTGTTCAGTAGTTAGAGTGAACTTTCACCTCTCAGAACCGTTCAACATCATGCGCTCGGTCCGGCAAGGTTTCCCCCACTCGTCTCTCTTGTATGTACTAACTTTCGAGCCACTACTACACAAACTGGAGGCGTTGAGAGGCTTCCCGCGTGACCTAGGATGTGGGAGATGCGTGTCGGTATATGCCAACGACGTCACCGTAGTGGTGTCGGATCATAAGCATATAGAAACGATCGGCATCGCTCTCAGGGACTGCAAGGCAGTTTCAGGAGCGACGATTAACCAGGAAAAATCAGAGGGCTCGGCACCTGGAGAGACAAGTCTTTGCAGGGTGGCTACTTTTACTCAGAAATGGGCCGAGAGAAAGCTGTCCCTGAAAGGTCGGAAAGAGGTCGCTAACGCGTATATCGTGTCCGTCACCTACTATCGCTTGACCTGTCCTGGCCACCGTCTGATTACGTTGGAGCGTATACTCTTCCGCTTCTTGTGGAAGGGACGTGTCCTGATGATCAGATGATCTATCTATCAACACCCGGTGAGTGGTGGCTGATGATGCGCAGACATGCACTGAGGCTACAACGTCTCTAGTACTTCCTAGACGGTGAACAGATGAGGTTGCGGTTTGCCAGACACGTATTTCCGCAGCTAGTTTCCTTAACGGAGCTGCAGTCCTGGGTAAAACAGAGACCGAGAGAAGGTATTTGGAAAGTGTAATGTCTTCAAGTGCTCACAGCCCTCAGCCAATCGGACACTGCGATAGGTGGAACGTTCACTTTAGCCTTTTGTAGAGGATTAATTAGGAAAAGTGCGACGACGTTCTTGGGGAGACCTTGGGCGTCGAAGCCGCTCTTTTCCAGAGAACTTTCGACCCGGACCGATGGATAATTCCCAAAAATTTCTAGCCTGGCAGTGCTACCGGGGAGCTTCGTCAGCTAAGCGTGTCCGAGATGCGCGCAGGACGACGAGACTGCTCTGCATGCACTCGTCCAGTACCCGAGCATTGCTGACCTGTGGGTTTATGTT
>NC_068996.1:23367235-23381965 GCF_001194135.2 Octopus bimaculoides | reverse complement strand
GATATAAACGAAATTGTTACAAACACACATATGGACGCACATACTTACATATAAGCACGAACACATAAGTGCGTGCACACATATGAGCGTGCACACATACGAGCTTGCACACACTCACATGCTCATACCAAACAGTTTCGAAACAACGCCAAAACAACGCCAGATCATATATTCAAAATAAATGGAAGTGGAGAGACAAGTTACTGAAGAGATTGCAAGAGTGCAATGAAATAATTTAACAAAAAACTATATAAATTAATAAAGGACTGAACCAGTGCGTGTGTTTATTACCGGCATAATGCCTCTCCCAAGGTTTAATGATACATAGTAATTCAAAATCATAGAAATTCAAATTCAAAATTTGAACGAGAGCAACCAGCGTTCTCACGTGGATGGAATGATATCATCAGTCTTCAATTTTCAAGTTTTACAACTGGTAAAAAGAAAGAGAAAGAAAAAAGGGAAAAAAAGGAAAGGAAAAGGAAGAAGAATATTTAATCAAACAATTTTGTGTAAATATGATGAAATTTCCCTGTCAGGGCGTGATGTTAATAACTCACAAACATATTTTTCCTTGTGCATTTTGGGTACTGAAAGTGTAACAGATTCAGAATATTTTCTGAGAATATACCCTTTCGGGTCTTTTTCAAAAACAGCCGTTTGATGTAAAATGCTCGGCAAGTTCTGTCGAACTACTGTTATTGTGACTGACGTCATATCTGTGTCCATTGAATATTTTGCTTAATTGTTCGGTTGAACAACCAACATAAATCAAGTTGTGTTTGGTGCATTCTGCCGCATACACCAAATGGGAATTTCTACACGTCCCACCTTCTGTGTAAATCATAACATTTTTCTGATGTTCCCTGATGCAATTGACTAAAATTGACTGGAATTTTTTTAATCTTGTCAGACAGGCAATAGGGAAAGCCTTAAAACAAGTGGAAAGAAGTCCTGAAATAGCCTCACTAATTCCCAGCGTTACGCACTCCGACATCACGTTAAAAATGACTCTTGTTATTAAAATGGCACATGAGGGAGGTGCTATTGTAATTATGGACAAAAGTGAGTATATTTCGGCTTGTGAAGAAATTTTAAGTGACAAAACTTCAGATGAAGAAATACCTGTCGAACCAAACCCCAATTACAGAGAGGAACTTGACAAAATAATTCTGGAAATGCAGGAAAACAATTTCATTAATACGGCTAAATCCAGGGTTTTACGGTCAGAAAGAAAACCTGTATTTTTATGGTCTCCCCAAAATACACAAAAGGTTCGAAAGATTTCCTCCAACGCACCCACATTTTTAAACACCGAAGCCATGTCGAAAACTATTTTTTTTTTTTAGCCATGGATGTTTCTTTCTTATCTCCCAATATTACCACGATGAAGAGGTATGTAGCACAGATAGTTTTGCGATAGTAACGCTCGCATCCATCCGTAAACAATACGGTTGGGCAAACTCCCTTGGCAGCTAAGTGTTTATAGGCTATCCCTATAGGTGGCATCTCTTCAGCTGTTAGCGTTGGCCGCGCGCCAAAAAGGAATCAGTTGGTGATTGACAAGCGACATCACCAGATGTGTATGTGACTCACTCAACATTTATGCTACACATGCGCCTTCAAAACGTTCTCTATTAGAACGATTAGCCCATCTCAAATGGATGATTATTTTTAAGGACTATTTCCTCAAGTTCCTCTTTTAATTTTACCTGAAGAAAACTCAATTGCTAATTACTAGAACGACATGTCATGTTTGGAAACACATCTTGTAACCCTTGTAGAATCCACTGGGATGTTTGAATCACGTTCCGTGCTGGAATAAACTCATTTATTGCAGCCCTTTGATTGACTTGCTTCTTTTCTTGTAAGAAAATACGAAAGAAATTCATGTAAAGTGCCGAGAAGGGGACGCGGAATGTCAGGAGAGAAAACTACATATCCGGCATGACTACTTGTTATAGTGGTGATTCCAAGTTCTGAACACGGATTTCTTAAAATAATTTCCTCCGAGGAATTTTTTTCATACAACCGAAGCACCAGGACTGAAAATTCATTTCCTCATGGAATTTTACCCGTCTTCTACTCCATGTGGCATAGCGAGAAGCACCCGCCATGTTAGATTTTCTTTCTTCCACGTGGGGTGAAGCATTTTATGTCTTGCATAAGTTTCGAGCCGTAAATTTGGTGGATTCGCCATCGAAGTACTTTTTCATTGCTTGACTTGTTTCCTCGAGGAATTTTCTGTTTACAATTTCTTCGTATACAGGTACACTGCTGGATATTCTGGTTATTACTACATTCTCCAGTTCAATTTGCGGAACATTTTGCATTCTCGCAAATCATTTCCCCGTCACATCCTAACAAGGATTTATTGTACCGTCCAACGTACTGATTTCCGGCTGTCGGGAGTACAAGTTCTATTCTTACAGTTTTCCATTCTTCATTTTTTGGCTGAAGTTTCTTATTCTGTGATCGACTGCCTCAGATTTCCTTCGAAACAACAACATAAATCGTTCTTCTCTTCCTACCTACGCAGGAGATGTGCGCCTCTGGTTCGTACAGCTCGAATCCTATTTTGCTGCGAACATTCAGAGCCCTCATCAACAACTACATCTGCTGTTCAGCGGTATTCTTTCCTCTTTGGCAACCTCAGTCAAAGATCTCATCACAGACATCACCGAATGTTTCTTATTCTTCCATCAAAGCGGAAGTATTGCGACGCAATTCCAAGTCTTCGGAGTCGCAAGTTCAAAGCCTATCCTGGAGGATGAGCACTTAGGTGATAGGACCCCGTCACAATTTCTCCGATGTATTAGGGAGTTGAGTAACGGTGCCACTGAAGGCAGCTCCTTCCTAAGGCAGTTATTTTTCTCGAGGCTGCTGAGCAACGTTCGTTCCATTCTGGCGATGATGGTCGAAACCAGCACAGTTAACCAGTTGGCTTCTTCAGCCGACAAAATTTTGGAATTTTCCAGTTCCCCCTCTTCAGTGGATAAGGTTGTGGCTACCATTTCCTCTTCTTCTGCTGCGATACAGCCCCCCTCAAACCAAGATGCACGCCACCACGATCGGACTCTTCGTGCCATTGAAGAATTAACGAGGCAAGTTAGCCGGTTATGTCGCGGACGTTCAACTTCTCGGCGTCGTTCCAACACTCGTTCTCCTTCTCCTCGACATCGTGACGCCACGGATCCCACTTTATGTTACTACCATCGGAAGTTACAGGACAAGGCTCATTGCTGTATCGAACCTTGTTCTGTTACCACTAGGGAAAACTAGAGACGCAGACACAGGGCACGGCAGATGTCTCTACTACAAACACATCACCCTATCGTGCATTCTTCATCAAAGATCACATCTCCCTGAAGTATTTCAAGGTGAATACTGGTGCCAGCGTAAGCATTTGACCTTTACGCTTTACTTCTATCAAACCCGACGTTTCCAGCATTTCCTTATACGCTGTGAATCATTCTGCCAGTCAGACGTATGGTCAAAACTCCTTTTCGTTAGATCTATCTCTACGTAGAGATTTCAAGTGGATTTTTGCTGTCGCAGATCTGCTTCAACCAATATTGAGTGCTGATTTCTTACATCACTACTCATTATTGGTCAACGTGAGAAGGCAGCGCCTCTTGGACGATACCATCTCCTTGTCATCCCCGGGAAAAGGATCTTCTGCTCCTTTCGTGAGTCCTTCCCTTTTCATTGCTGCAGCTGGTGACTCATACCATGCACTGCTCGCTTCTTTTCCGCAGCTCACGGATTTATCCTTCAAGCCCAGTGAACCAGTTCATTCCACACGGCATTTCATATCTACGAAAGGTCCTTCCGTCGGCGTCGGTTAGCACCAGACAAGCTCAAATCTGCTCGAGCCGAATTCGATCATATGTTCCAACTCGGCCTTATTCGACCATCCACAAGTCCTTGGGCATCTCCTTTGCATATGGCTCTTAGAGGGGATGCAGATTTCCGCCCTGTAGGCGACTACAGACTGCTGAACGCTTCTACGACCTCGGACAGGTACCCTCTGCCAATTTTATAAGATTTTTCGTTTGCGTTTCATGGGTGTACTGTTTTCTCGAAAATCGACCTGATTCCAGTTAACCCGGAAGACGATCCGAAGACAACTGTGACTATTCCGTTCGAGTCCTTCGAATTCCTCTCTGTGTCGTTCGGACTACGGATTGCTGCTAGTACATTCCAACGTTTTATCGACGTGGTTGTCTGAGGTATGGACTTCGTTTTCGCTTATGTAGACGACATTCTAATCGCTAGCGCTACTGTTGAGCTTCATCAACAACACCTAACTCAACTTTTCCAGCCTCGACAGTCCTAAAACGTAAAAGTTAACCCAGGAAATGTGTTTTTGGTTCTTCCACCTTGGAATTCTTGGGACATGTCATCGACTGTGATGGCATCCGTCTACTACCTACTAAAGTCAAGATAATTCAGGATTTTCCCCTTCCGACTTCTGTACGCCAGCTCCGCCATTTCTTGGAATGATTAACTTCTATCGGCGGTTCATATCATACTGCTTTGAGAAATTATTACTGCTAACCAACCTGCTTCGGAACAGGACGAAGATAGATGCAGTTATTTCCCTTTCACCAGCAGAATTACTTGCCTTTGACACGGTGAAGGACAGTTTGGTTCAGTTTATATTTCTCGCACACCCAGTCACTAACGCTAAGCTGTGTTTAACAGTGTAACGATTCTGACTTTGCAGTGGGCGCTATTTTACACGAACTTCTGGCAACATACCTGGCGGAAAAACATTTTTATAATTTCCTTGTCGGACGAGATTTCGCGATCTTCACAGATCACAAACCGTTGACTTTCGCCCTGCATTCTAAATCTAATAAATACTCACCCAGAGGGATCCGTCACCTCGATTTTACATCCCAGTTCACGCACAACATCCGTCACATCGCGGGCTCAGAGAATATTCCAGCAGACGCGTTATCTAGACTTCCCGTTTCTGCTTGAACTCCTGCTACGTTGGATTTGGTTACCTTGGCTTCCGACCAACCTCCACTAAGTTCACTGGACATCTCATCACCTGCGTTTTTGCATTGTCATTTCGAATACTTACCCCTATCAACTGCGGATGGTAATATCCTTTGCGGTGTATCCACTGGATCACCGCGACCGTCCGTTCCCCTGTGTCATCGCCGGATTGTTTTCGATGTTTTGCATTCCTTATTGCATCCAGGAATTTCTGCCTCTATCAAGCTCATCACAGCATGGTTTTTCTGGCCAGACATGCGCCGAAACATCACCACCTGGGTTCGTTCCTGTACTTAGTGCCAGCGTTCTAAGATCCATCAACATAGTCGTACTCCATTGGGAAAATTCCATCAACCGGACACTTGCTTTCACCACATACACATCGACCTAGTTGGTCTTTGGCCCATCAGTGATGGATATATGTCTATCCTGACCTGTGTTGATCGGTTTTCTCATTGGCCAGAGGCCATACCATTGGTCGACATTCCTGCTGAGACAGTAGCTCGTGCTTTAATATCCGGCTGGATATCTCGTTTTGGTGTTCCCCTCAAGGATCACCACCGATCGAGGACGGCAGTTTGAGTCCAATCTTTTCCGAGAACTGTCACGCCTATTGGGAGTGCAATATCTGCACACAACTAGTTACCACCCGGCTTCAAGCAGGATGGTGGAACGATTCCACCGTCAGCTAAAAGCAGCCCTGCGCGCATCACCAGACCCGCAAGGATGGACCGAGTACCTACCTATCGTCCTTTTAAGTTGTCGGTCCTCCGTTAGAGTGGATCTGAGTTTTTCTTGCGCGGAACTACTCTATAGAGTACTGTTATCTTTGCCTGGCTAGATGTTGGCACATGCGGACACATCTAACCAAGATCTTTCTATGTACGTCGACCAATTGCGGTCGTACTTTATAAATCTCCCGCCGATGAACACTCTGCCTCAAACAGTGAAATCTGCGGTCCTGAAGGTCATTGCTTCCTTGACCCACGTCTTCTTACGAAACGACTCTCTGAGGGGACCCCTTACACTACCATATACAGGACCCTATCGAGTCCTCACACAAGCTGACAAACTTTTCACTATAGACGTTAACGGTAGAAAAGAAACTATCTGTAGACAGACTTAAGGCGTTTTCTGATACTCACACCCCGGAGCCTCATATCCCTCCCACATTCACTCTACCTCCACAAACACCTTTTATACCACCCCATCTCACACAGGTGCAAACACCCCCACCTTCTAAACCTAACAAAACTAGCGTGGCCGGACCGTACATTGGCCACGCAAACTTTCTAAAGCTGTCTACATTTAAACAGACTATTTATGTTTAAACAAACACAGTTGACACTTTTGAACAATCTATTTTTTCACACGTTTGCATTATCTTTCTTACTTACACGTTTTGCATGCTATACGTTTACTTTTCATGCCTTTTCCTACATTGTTGTCTGTTTGCATGTTTTGTTCCAGATGCTTTATCGTTCTCCATGTATGCCATCATTATTACCTATCGCTTCTGTGCTTCGGTTTTCTCGTCTTATCGATCTATCGGTCGGGCGTGGACGTATATGGCACAGATGGTTTATCGACAGTAACGTTTGCATCCACCCATCCATAAACAACACGGTCGGGCAAACTCCCTTGGCAGCTAAGTGTTTATAGGCTATCCCTATAGGTGGCGTCTTTTCAGCTGTTAGCGTTGGCTGCGCGCCAAAAAGGAATCAGTTGGTGATTGACAAGCGACATCACCAGATATGTATGTGACTCTCTCAACATCTTTGCTACACATGCACCTGCAAAACGTTCTCTATTAGAACGATTAGCCCATCTCAAATAGATGATTATTTTTAAGGACTATTTCCTCAAGTTCCTCTTTTTATTTTACCTAAAGAAAACCCTATTGCTAATTACTAGGAGAACAACATGGCATGTTTGGAAACACATCTGTTATTACATTTCTTGTAACCCTTGTAGAATCCACTGGGATCTTTCTGATTTGACGGGCAACACTTGTTTTCTTAACGAAACACTTTCAAACTTGGGATACTGATAGAATGTGTCATATAAAACATCTTTTTTTCTTAGCTTTCTTAACAAAAAATTATATATTGCAAGTTATTTCATGTTAAAGTTGTCGTATTTCTGTAATTTCAACCAATCACTGACGTCTATTCAGCTGAATACAGTTACTACTGTTTTTATAAACAGTAATTTTTGCCGGTGTGTTATTCCCTGTTTAATTATATAATTATTCCCTAGTAAGGGTTTAGGGTTTTAGGGTTAGGGTTCGGGTTTTAGAGTTAGGGTTATGGTTATGAGTTTTAGGGTTAGGGTTATGAGTGAGGTTATGGCAAAAATAATCATAACCCTAACCGTAATCCTAAAACTAACCCTAACTCTAAAACCCGAACCCTAACCCTAAAGCTAAAACCAGTACAAACGCACGAACGATGTCATTTATAACAGTAACACGGATAGTTGTTGTTGACAAACAACGGCACTAATTTTATTCAAGGGAAAAGATCCCATGACACCGTTGTTTACATTCCATGGCATTAATTGTTTTCACCTCAATAGACGTCAGTGATTGGTTGAAATTACCGAAATACGACAATTTTTTTACATGAAATAACTTCGAATACAAAAATTTTTATCTGTTCTATACCACAAAATATACAAGTATACGAAGTTTGAAAGTGTTTCGGTACCAAAAACACTACATAAAACATTAATGAAAAGTGTTGCCCGCCAAATCAGAAAGATCCATCCACTGGGATGTTTGAATTATGTTCCATGCTGGAATAAACTCATATTTATTGCAGCCCTTTGATTGACTTGCTTCTTTTCTAGTAAGAAAATACGAAGGGAATTCAACATGAAGTGCCGAGAAGGGGACGCGGAATGTCAGGAGAGAAAACTATGTATCAATCATGACTACTTGTTACAGGTATAAGCATGCATAAATGCCTTCGAAAAACAGTCAAACAAAAGTATTCTATCTGATTTTCTGTGGGATATTGAGGTTTATGTTACAAAGTAACACAATAAAGTTTGGACAAAATTTTTACAACCAGACGTGGTGTTGCCTCATGGGTACTCCCACAACAGTTAATTTCGCTAATGTCTTCATGACGAAATTCGAGACACAGTTACTGTAGACATTCAAATCCCTACATGGTCATGAACCTATACTCTGGTCACAGTTCAGTGATGTCTTTTTTCATCTGGGAAGGATCACAGGATAGCTTGCATTTCTGTGACTTATACTAAAAATTATGGCTTTATGTCCAACATAAAATTTACATCTAGTTTTTCAAATACTAGTGTTGAATTTTTGGACACAAAAGTTAAGTTTACTGGAGACAGAACAATGACAGAGTTATTTTGCAAGCCCACGCCATCCTACATTTACCTTCACCGCCACTCCGATCATCCACATCACATAATTCGGTCAAATCCAAAATCCCAATTCTCTAAGATAAAATGGATTTGTACTGATATAGAGGATTACCGGAAACATGCAAATGCTTTTGTACACCATTATTTCAAACGCGGTTACAGTGAATTACAATTAAAGGAAATTGCAAAAGATATAGCTAAGAGTATCAAGAAAAGTAAAACTTTCACACATGATTTTAGCAAATAAAGTACAATCTGTGACACTGAAATGTCACTGGTATTTCGAAAGTGTTCCATGAAAGTTACCAGCATGTTGCGAAAAAATATCCTCGTTTCAAACAAATATTTCCTCAGCTGCCTATTGTAGCCTTTAGATGGAATAAAAATATATGAGAACTATTAACCTCTACTTCTGATACCAAGGAAACTAAAATTGGAGTTTCTGTACATTGTACCTTGAGAAACAGCCGCAATAGAGGTAAGCCCTGTTCATTGTGCAACAACATGAATCAAGTCAATTCCATCAGGAATCATAACAAACATGTTATGATTTACATGGAAGGTGAGACGTGAAGAGATTCCCATTTGATGTGAAGAACCCTCCTAAGTATCCTAGCTGTCCTTAATAACACTGTTTTCTGGAGTTGTACTAAACTGGGTTTTATGCTTATTTCCTCTATCCACCTGTTCAAATCTTCAGAGATAGTTCCCAATGCACCTATAACTACTGAGATACATTTTACCAGCAGTTTCCATGGTCCCTGTAATTCAATGGCTAGGTTCTGGTACTTTGCTATTTTTTCTATACTTCTCATTGATTGTTTTCCTCATTTGGGACTGTAAAGTCAATTATCTGTCACTTTCTATTCTCTATTACTACTAAATCAGGCCTTCTAGCTTCTGTTATTCTGTCAGTCTGAATGTTAAATCCCACAATATCTTATATTTCTTACTTTCTAGTACTTTACTAGGTTCATGTATATACCACTTATTAGTATGGTCAAATCCTAGCTTTCTACATAACTCCCAGTGGATTGCTCTCCCTAGATTGTCATGTCTTTTATTGTATTCTTTCTTTGCCAGCATGCTACATTCACTTACTATATGAGTAATGCTTTCCTCTTTTGATCTGCATAGTCTGCAGTGGGAATCTACTTGGTTTTTGTATATTTTGGCTTTTATCCAATTAGTCGTTAATGCTTGATCTTATGCTGCTACAAACCCATTTCCCCCTCTTCAGCTTTCCTTTCTGCAACCATAACCATGTCTCACTAATATTATTTGCTGACACTTACATATTTGCTTACTTACTTTCTTTTAATATGTTCATTTCAATTATATTTAAATGTATGGTTTTTGATTAAATGGTAAGATTTCAAAAGAATTTTTTGAAATTCCTTGCTTATGTTTAATATATTAACAGCGTTTCTCATTATGCATACTTACACTATGGAATTTTAACATGTCCTATTACTACTATATAATACATGGCACTTTGGGCAAGTGTCTTCTGCTGTGGCTCCTGGCTGACTAGGGCCTTACAGGTGGATTTGGTTAACAGAAGCTGAAGAGAAATCCACTGTGTGTGTGTGTGCATGCATGCATATATGTGTGTGTGCATGCGCATGTGTGTGTCTGTCTGTCTGTACCCTTGTCTATACATCACATGTTGGTTGTAAATGAGCTCCACTGACATGCCAGTCTGGCCATGGGAAACATTGCCTTGCCTAGAAACAGGTGAGAGGTGGCACCAGGAAAGGCTTCCAACTGTAAGAAAATCTGCCTCACTAAATTCCATCTGATCCATGCAAGCGTGGAAAAATGAAGGCTAAATGATGATGACAACAATATACCAGGAATTCTGTGTGAACTAAGATCCCAACTAACAGATCAGTAGTATGTCATTGTGGCAACTTAACTTAAATCTACTACCAAGTTAAGTGGTCAAGAGTTATGACATCATTTGGGTATAGAGGTTAGCACATATAATACAATTCAAAGCAGACATAACATACAATTTCATGAGGTGGTATTATAATTTGTGTTCTATCTTCTTCACCTATATCAAATATATTATCAACACAGCCTTGCAATAACAAAAGACTGACTCAGGCAATTTACTTGTACCAAACTCATGGCAAATAAAATCCACAGAATTCATGTCAACCATTCCTATGCATCCACTACATTTAGACCACTGCAGCAGAAATGCAATCATTGAACTTATCATTGATCACATGACCCTCTCACAAAATAACAACAGCTAAATTTCTTTCAAATCAATCCATACTGTCTGGAATTCAGAACAAATATATTGAGAGGAGATGTGGGTATAAATTCTCTAGCTATGAGGATGAAACAGATAAGATGGACAAGGCTGGAAGAATACTTGACCTACAGGAAACTTGGCACTGTCCCCACAAAGATCACATTGCCAGACATGTGTAGTTCTCAATAAAGTAGAAATATACAATATCCAAAGTGCTGGATCTGTGCCTACTAATTGCCTACACAGACACATACATATCTGCATGTATGTATGTGTGCATGTATATCATATACGAATATAAATACAAATATTACAAGTGTGTGTGTAGAATAAGACCAGACTTCCAAAAAAAAAAATAGTACTGGAGCAATTTGTTCTTCTAAACCTTTCAAAGTGGTGCCCCAGCCTGTCCACTGTCCAATAACCAACACAGGCAACAGATACATCATCATCATCTTCATCGTCGTCGTTTAACGTCCGCTTTCCATGCTGGCATGGGTTGGACGGTTTGACTGAAGGGGTAGCCATGTCACATTCTATATCATGCTGAATCTCCTCATGAACTACGTTAAGGTTACACGTGTCTGTGGAGTGCTCAGCCACTTGCACGTTAATTTCACGAGCAAGCTGTTCCGTTGATCGGATCAACTGGAACCCTTGACGTTGTAAGCGACGGAGTGCCAACAATATATATATATATATATATATATATATATATATATATATATATATATATATATATGAGGTAGAATAATAAACAAAAAAAGAAATGAGAAAAGGCTCTAACAGTGCAGAGATAAAAGTTGTGAAACCTTTATATATTTCAGGCACAAAAGCCCATCTTCAGAGGGGTACAATCTAAGAAATATGTGTCTACTTAGAACACATACTTACATATACATATACGTGTGTGTGTGTGCCACATGAAAAGAACCCAGTCCACTCTGTAAAGTAGTTGGTGTTAGGAAGGACATCCAGCAGTAAAAACCATTCCAAAGCAGACACGGAAGCTTGCTGCAGTCCTCTGGTTTGCCAGCTCTAGTCAAACTATCCAACCCATGCCAGCATGGAAAACAGGTGTCAAATGACAATGATGATGACGCACACACACACACATACATGCACACATACATGCACACACACACACACATACACACACACAAATGCATGCATGTCTGTGTTACATGAAAGATAAAAAGAGAGAGAGAGAAAGATCAAAGTTTTATTATGTGTCTGCCTAGAGGAAGTTTGTGTGTTCAATTTCTGATAATAATTTGTGAAAAGAACAGAAAAATCAATTAGTTGTATTGATATTTTTTAAAATGAAATGTTTGAAATTATTCAATTAATTTGTTTTATGAATTTAAATGTGAGACTACATGATTTATTTAATTGACTTTTAGTGGATGGATAAATTATTCAATATTTTTCAATGTCCAGAAATTGAATAACAAAACAATATGTGGATAATATCACTTGCAGCTAAAACTGTGATTTGATAAACCCCAGTGGTTTACTTGTGATTAGCCAGGCTAGTAAACATTTGGTTAGTAATTATTATTATTATTATTATTATTATTAATAATAATAATAATAATAATAATAGGCAATACAAAGAGTGTGATGTGATATCAATATTGCAATTGCATCACACACTTCGTATTGTCTATTTACCTTTGTGAGGAGTAATGTCAATCCTTTTAAAATAATAATGATGATGATGATGATAAATGCCCGGATGCAATACCAGGCAGTGGCTCTCATGGCTTCTGATCTTAATTGATTCGAAGTGTTATCATGTACATTGTTTTGTCTTGGTATAAAAGATGGGCTACAGCAAATACTCTGCTCAATACCACAGATTTGCTTAACCAGTTGAGCATGTCCCTTGGTGGCTGACGATATGTGCATCTCTGATCATGAGCAGAAGTAGTGGGGGAGCATCATAGCCATGTGTTGAGAGGAATTCTATGCCCGGATGCAGTACCAGGCAGTGGCTCTCATGGCTTCTGATCTTAATTGATTGGAAGTGTTATCATGTACACTGTTTTGTCTTTGGTATAAATGATGGGCTACAGAAAATATTCTGCTTAATACCACAGATTTGCTTGTCAGTTGTTTGACTTTAACCAGTTGAGGATATCCCTTGGTGGCTGACGATATGTGCATCTCTGATCATGAGCAGACGTAGTGGGGGAGCATCATAGCCATGTGTTGAGAGGAATTCTTTGGGGTTTGAATAATTCACTTTTGGAAACGTGGGTGTTTCATTCAACATCCACTGCCCGAAAAGACGAAAGGCAAAGTCTTCCTTGACAGAATTGGAACTCAGAACATAAAGACAGATAGAAATGTTGCAAAGTATTTGCCTGGTATACTAATGATTCTGCCAGCTCACCTTTGGAGAAGTTGGGATTGATATGAGGGTGAAACATGCTCAGAAAGCTGCTTAATTGAGGACAGCGAGAATTTTGAGACTGGTACTTGGCTATTAAGTATGGAATAGGTTATTATCTGCTCTTACAAAATTAGCTGGAGCAAGTGAAATCAAGAACTCTGAGAAATAAAATGGTAATAATAACAATGATTTCCCACCCATGTCAGTATGGAAGGCAGATGTTAAATGATGATGAACAATGATGATTAAAAAATCTAAAATTTAAAAACTTATGTATGTTGTATTATATAACATTCATCCAACAGGAGCTAGAAAATTTTCTTGTTTGGACTGGCCTCAATATGTAACTTTTTCAACTAATGAAGAATGTTAGTTTTTAATGGTATAACGTGTGTTGTCTTCAACCTGAAATTCCATTCATAACTTGATCTTGAATTACAATCATAAAAATCATAAAATGAAGCACAAGCTGAATCCTGAATCTCTTTTACACAAAGGTCTTCTCTTTTTCTCTCTCTATCTCTCTTTCTCTCTCTCTCTCTCTCTCTTTCTCTCTCTCTCTCTCTCTCTTTCTCTCTCTCTCACTCAAACAAGTGTCTTTTGCCATTCACATCACATCACATATAACATTAATCCTGCATGCATAATACATAAAGCATGTCCCAGATGGTTAAAAAGCTCAGTTTGTAATCATAAGGCCCCAGGTTCAATTCCACAGTGTGGCATTTTAGGCAAGCATCTTTTCACATAGCCTTGAGCTGAACTAAGCTTTGTCGTTGAAAATGAGTTGATGAAAACTGTAAGGAAGCCCATCAGATGATATACACTAATAATTTAAAGGCCCACCTTTGTCATACATTGTGTCATACTGATTCTGTGTGAAGATGACAAAACTACTCATGTCTGTGGAATATTTAGCCATTATCATCATTTAACATCAATGGTCCATGCCGGCCACATTGTGCTCTATTGTCCACTTTGGCTTGGTTTCTAATGCCAACCACGTTACAGGATGTACAGAGTATAATTTCATGCTTCCAATGCTCATGAGGTTGCCATGCAACCTACAAAACTACAAACGCCGACTTTATAGTAGGAGATGAGAGAGGTCAAAGTATAATTCATGGGGCCAGAGTAGAACAGGTTTCTTGCTGCATTTTGGAAGAGAGGATACAAGTGAGCCTGTTTGTTCACTTGATTGAACAACAGAAACCTTATTGTTAAAATTGTCATTGCATAAGCACAGGCATGGCTGTGTGGTTAAGAAGTTTGCTTTCCAATCACATGGGTTTGGGTTCAGTTACTTTGCATGATACCTTGGACAAGTGTCTTCTATGGTAGCCCCATGCAGCCAAAGCTTTGTGAGTGGATTTCATAGACGGAAACTGAAAGAAGCCTGTTGTATATAAACATATTCTTTTTTATTCTTTTACTTGTTTCAGTCATTTGACTGTGGTCATGCTGGAACACCACCTTCAATTGAACTAATTGACCCCAGGACTTATTCTATTGGTCTCTTTTGCCAAACTGCTAAGTTATGGGGACATAAACCCACCAACATTGGTTGTCAAGTGATGGTGCGGGATAAACACAGACACACAAATACATACATGCATACATATATATATATGTGTGTGTGTGTGTAAATCATCAT
>NC_068996.1:23362301-23364298 GCF_001194135.2 Octopus bimaculoides | reverse complement strand
ATATATATATATATATATATATATATACATACACACACACACACACATATATATATATATATACACCAGGCATCTTTCAGTTTCTGTCTATCAAATCTACTCATCAAGGCTTTGGTTGGCCCGAGGCTATGGTAGAAGACACTTGACCAAGGTGCTACACAGTGGGACTGAACCTGGAACCATGTGGTTGGGAAGCAAGCTTCTTATCACACAGCCACATGAGTTTGAGTATGTGTTTGTGGTTCATTGCCTTGTTGACATTGTGCGATTCTTGTAAATGAATGTCATTCATTTCCAATATCCTGTGAAAACATGTTTGGTCACGGGGAAATATTACTCTGCTTGGAAACAGGTGAGGGTTTGGTGATGGCAAAGCATCTGGCTGTAGAACATCTACTTCAATAAATTCCATCTTACCCATGAAAGCATGGAAAAGTGGACATTAAAATGATGATGATGATGATGACAAAGAGCCATTTATTGGCTCATAGGTACAAGAGTGGCTGTGTGGTTGAGAAACTTGCTTCCCAACCATGTGATCTTGGGTTCAGTCCCACTCTATCACACCTTAGACAAGTGTCTTCTATTATACCACCTGGCTGACCAAAGCCTTCTGAGTGGAAACATTGTTGTGCGTGTGCGTGCGCGCGTCTTTGTGTTTGTGCTGTGTTCGTGTCAAACCACCCCTTGGCAACCAATGTTGGTTTGTTTATGTTCCTGTAACTTAGAGGTTCAGCAAAAGAGACCAAAAGAGTAAGTGCCACGCTTAAATACAAGTACTGAAGATGATTTGTTCAACAAAACCCTTCAATGGCAGTGCTCCAGCATGGCCACAATCCAATGACTGAAAACAAGTAAAAAACAAACGGTTACATTCACACATTTGATAAAATTTAAATTACCATAAGCCAAACAATTCTACCACTATACCATGCCTATCGCTAAGTGGTGGTGGTTGTGGTGGGTGCACTGGACAGTACTTCACCCTCACTATTTAATGGTGCACCCTTAGATTTAGAAAATACAGTTTACAAAAATCTTTCTGCAATGCATTTCTTGAAGTCTGACTAACATGTCCACTGCTAAAGGGGTGCACTGGACAGCACAGCCCCCTCACTATTTAATGGTGCCCCCTCAGAGTTACTCCCCTTTAGCGTGATTACAAATCAATGCCCACCCAGAATATTCTGAAGCACCCACAGGCACCAAACTCTGGCGATGGGCCTACACAGCATTGTCACAGAACAGATTCGTTTTAGCCGCCAAACTAATAATTTCTCTTCTCTGTGCATGTGTGTGTGTGTGTGTGGTGTTGGGTATGACAATAAATATCTCCTATCTCACTCGGGTGTAACAAGAAATATCTACCGATTAAAACGGTGCAAAATTGGAGGCCAGGGTGCAAAATTGTAAAAAAAAAAAATATATATATTCTTAAACAAAATAATTATTTACACGGAAGCAAGCAACCAACAAATTCCTCACCTCTTTTTTTTTTACTTCTCTAGGATGTAGTGAATGATAGTAGATAATTTGTAAGGGCACTTATGTTAGCAAACAAACAATGAAAATAACTGGAACAAATCACGAGGAAACAAAAATAATACATATGTACATGCAGTCCATACCAGTTTTTAGAAACCTGTGTGTGTATGTGTACGTGCGTGCTTGTGAGTGTGGGAGGAGAGAGATGTGTCTGTCTATATATGTATACGAAAAAGAAAAAAAATGCTTGTAGTGAAACTAACACTTCTATCGCCATTATATACAAACAAACCATCTTCTCCCACTGTTATAAATATATTCAAGTTCGGGCGTAGTAGAGAGCAGCCTACTGTATCCATCACGTGACTGATTATTATTTGAAGCGGCAACTGCCTCGTACCGTTCCCGCCAGAACGCAAATCGACCAACCACAGCCCTTAATAAGGTCACGTGAGAGTGTTCTTCTAATGCTTTCCTGGAGCCCCTATTTTCCTATAAATAGCCTAAATTAT
>NC_068996.1:23357980-23362168 GCF_001194135.2 Octopus bimaculoides | reverse complement strand
GCATCGTCCCCGCCAGCGTCAACATGACTCTACACGTACACAAGCTACCAACAGCTAACCGCGGCACTTCTCTTCGATTCTGTTTGTGTGATTCATCTTCACCACGATAAATAATAGACAAGAACCTAGCCTACGAAGAACATCTGTATCCAGCCCGGCTTGGAATAGAAGCCCTAACATCACAACTAGTGATCGCTCTGCCACACACGCCTTAACTTCGTATATACAGACACTTACCACTGTGTACTCTAAGAACTGGTATATTAAATCCTTATACGTGTTACTGACTCTATTTCAATACTGTGTATCTCTCGTACCCACATACATGTATTACTTACACACACACTTTTTCTTTACATGACGGCCTGTCTTTTATTGTGTTTCATTATGTCGCATTCACTCACACACAGACATACAATTTAATGCTACAATAAATCTTACTGTTATTCATCTCATACGGTTGTGTTCTATCGTCTTTCTTACTGGCATTTACGAATTCTCTATGTTATCGAAGTATAACATATATATATCATTTGATATATTTTTGTGTTCGACCGTGTGACGCGTTTAATAAAAGGAGCCTGTTTTTCCATTCGTCACCATTTCTCCTTTTGGGTTCGCACGGTCGTTCTTACATGCTGATGGGCGTTCGTTTACTTGATTTTTCATATTTCATTACAATAACTGACATCTTTCTAATTTCTCCAACAAGTATTTAACAATAAAAATTAATCTGAACAAGAATATATTTTACAAAAGAGAAACGAGAAGAAATTTTTTTTAAAAAAGACGGGAGAAAAAACAACAACAATGCAACATTAAGTGCTTCAATTGGTCGCGTACCACAAGGTTCAACAGAACCTACTGAAGCAAGCCACAACGCTCGCAGCATTACCACGGGCGATGGCGAGGATAAGGCATTGGAATCGCCAAGCACTCTCACGGACATCACCTGACACCTTGGTGAGGCGAGCTGCCAACGATAACAAGAACTTCACCGTTAGTGACCCAGTCCCTCCAAACACCTTAGACACCACAGGCTGAAAGAGATGGTTCACTGCCAGGTCCCAGTACTCTAGGCTTTTGTTCCGTTTGTCTACGGAAGCAGTGACCCTCCCATTTACATCAGTATCCAAGATGTGGGAGGGAGCAAAAGAGTCACAGACTGTAACGTCCCTGTTAAGGCACCTACCTTTTACCCAGGAGTAGAGGGTAAGACCATCTAGTCTCTTCCCATCACTTCTGGAAAATCCCACCGGCTCCAGAACTGAGGGGATATTAATCCAAGCCAGGATCCGCTTAATGATTAAGTTTAGCCCAGTGTGATGAGGGAAACAACCAGCATTTAGGCGGCAAGACAGAGCATGAAGACCTGTGGAATCGAGGAGCCTACCACAGCGACATTTCAATCCCCTACATACGTCAGCGCCTACTCTGGACACCTCTTGCGCACGCTGGAAAACAGGCTACCAAAGCAGTTCTACGGTGAACTGACAGAGGGCAATCGGCCAAGAGATCAGCCAAAGCTTCACTATAGAGGCACCCTGAAAAGATCCATCCAGAAATGTGACATTGATGAAGAACAAAGGGAAATCGTGGTCACGAACAGGTCTGAATGGAGGCAAGCAATTTCCAAAGGAACAGAAACCTACGAAAATGAAAGACGAGTCAGAAAAGTAGAAAAGTGCGCGGTGACGCAGTGATGAAGGCTAAACCTGATACAGCAGAGCATTTCACCATGTGTCCAGTGTGTGGCCGCCATTGTGCATCTGACTGTAACCAAGAGGGTATACGAATGAACAAAATGCTACAGTCGACTTTATCGACTGTGATAGTCAACCATCTGTGTGTGTGTGTGTTGTGTGTGTGTGTGTGTGTGTGTGTGTGTGTACACACACACATACGTACGTATGTCTCTTCTATTTTCTAATTATTATGAATCATCCACTGAGAAGGGAGCCGGTTTCCAACAAAGATACAAGGTTCCTTTTTGGGATGTAGTTAACAGACATTCACATTTGGAACTTGAGAAAAGTCTTGCATATTTTTACTGTTCCACTTACAGATTGAACTTGTAATGTACGGATTAGCCGGTCAATTTCTCTTTCTGAAAATCCCAGTTTATCCAGATTCTCCTTTAAGCATTTACCAACAAAACTTAGTGCTCTAATTATTATTAGTATGAATATGAATTCGTAGTCTGGATATAGAAGCTGGAGGTTTCGAAGCAGTTGCCCATAGATATCCCCTTTTTCTTTAATTTTCAAAAAGATATTTATATATACAGAGCAGCTAACCTCTATGATGGTATATACCTTTGCCCCTCTGTCCCAAACAACAATATCCGGCCTGTTATGCTTACATTTGAAAGACGTTTTGATGAGAATATTCCACCAGTGTTCCTTGAGTTGGTGTTTGTGAATGTATTCTATAACAGAGGGATTTTCTAAGTTTGTTTCAAGACAGTCTTTTTTGCGGATGGCGTTGTAAATTGTTTTAGCAGCAACATCGTGTCACATAGGGAGGTAATACCATGATGACATTTTAGAACAGCTGCTAATCACATGCGTAATATCTTCCACAGAAACATGACATATGCGGTTCTTGGGATTACAAAAGCGTCACTGTCTCTCTTGTTCCTGGATTGCAAACGCATAGCCTTCACAGTGTGATGTATGTATGTATGTATGTATGTATGCATGCATACATACATACATACATACATACATACATACATACATATACACGCAACACACATTTCAGTTGTGTACTGAACAGAACTCCCTGACAAGTCTATGCACACACACACACACACATGCACGTACGCACGCACATATTTACATGCATGCACTCACGCATGCGCGTGTTTGTGTGTGTGTGTGTGTGTACAAAATGCCAGCTTTATCAGACTTGTCATGCTCAGCCACTTTACACTATACTTAGCAGTAGTTGTAAAGAGATTATGTGCCTCCGGCCATTTGAGCCTGACGAGTCACCTATACAGTTAAGCGCTTTATATGCGCGAAACCAATGGTCACTCTCTGACCGATCATAACAAACAACCTTACACACACACACATGCACATGCACGCGCGCGCACTCACGCACACACACACACATGTATATAAAGTCACTGCCGTCGTATGAGTGTTGGAAGGAATGGATTAAAAAGATAAAAGAGGATTGAAAATAAAAGAAACTGCATCTATTTGCGATGGATGTAATTTGAGTCCGGGCATGGATTTTGCTCTAATGTTACAAAGGAACACTGATGATCTTGATTTTGCCAGGGACTGGACAAATATGTCTGTTGATTGCAGGATTTAACTCTTTATTTAAATCAAATTGTTTTAATGCACCGTGTCACATTTTACGCCATGCAGATCAATCTAGGCAATAACTTTTTCAAGACGTCAAATTAAGCTGTAGAGATTTTAGTGCTTGCTTCAACTTATCCTTATACCTAAAGATCGGGTTTCCTTTACCATGGTATCCCTCTACTTGTTGACCATACAAAATAATTTTCGGAATGCGATCATGTTTCATTCGAACATATTCTACCCATCTGCACTGAATTATCAATAGTATGCTTTCGATACTTTTTTCTAAAATTCTGACATTTTATGTTGCCAGTATTGCGAAGACAGCACACGTGAAAGGTTTCAAGTTTCTTTATATGTCTGTAGAAGAGAGTCCGTGCTTCTGCCTCGTACAAGAGTGTGCTCAAAATACAAGATTTGCATACACACATTTTAGTTTTTAGACTGATACGGTATTCACCCCACAAATGGTGTAGCTTTAGATATTCTAACATTTATTTCGTTATTAAGAGTATTCTTAAAGTTTAGTGAATTTCCATGATATTTAAGTGACCTGACCCATTTGAGTGGATTCTTTTCAATCATCACATTTGAATCTAGAGTATGTTCTATCCCAGGCTTCGGTCTTCTTGGTGCTGATAGTCAACCCAAAAGCACGAGCTACCACAGCAAACCAATCAACTTGGGACCGATTCATTCGACTATTGGCGCAGGAGTGGCTGTGTGGTAAGTAGCTTGCTTACCAACCACATGGCTCCGGGTTCAGTCCTACTGCGTGACACCTTGAGCAAGTGTCTTCTACTTAAGCCTCGGGCCGACCAAAGCCTTGTGAGTGGATTTGGTAGACGGAAACTGAAAGAAGCCCGTC
>NC_068996.1:23355052-23357171 GCF_001194135.2 Octopus bimaculoides | reverse complement strand
ATATATATATATATATATATATATATATACACATACATACATATATATACACACTCATACGTCCACATTTATACATATGTACATACGTACCCACGCATATACAAATATACACATGTGTGCGTGTCCCCATATGTATCCATCTACATATACACACATGTATAAATAGAAATAGATTCATGCACATACACATAGCTATACATCTACGCCTATTACCTAATCAAATAAACAGATTCGCATATACATATACATACATGTATACATACGTAAACACACGTATGCACATACATACATACATACAAATACATATACAAATACATATATATATTGTATATATACACATACATAAATTCAAAGCATACACATATACATATATAAGCACAGACATGGTTGCGTGGTAAGGAGTTTGCTTCTCTTCGCAAGTACATGGTTCCGGGTTCAGTCACACTGCGTGGCACCTATAGCCTCGAGCCAACCAAAGCCTTGTCAGTGGATATGGTAGACAGAAACTGAAAGAATCCCGTCATTTATATGCGTGTGTGTAAGAGTGTAAGTGTGTCTTTGTGTCTGAAGATGTCCCACCACCGTATGACAACCGGTGTTGTACTTACGTCCTGTAACTTAGCGGTTGGGGAAAAGAAAACCCATAGAATAAGTACCAAGTTGTTTTTTTTTTAAATGTACAGGGTGCGATTCATTCGACTAGAAAATTCTTCAAGGCATCGCCCCAGTATGGTTGCAGTCTAATGATTGAAACAAGTTAAATAGAAGGGATGGCTCTGTGGTAAGAAGCTTACTTCCCAGCGACATAGTTCTGGGTTTAAATAGGAGACTTTAAAATGTTGTATCCAAACCTTGTTTTGGGTATGTCCCTAGTAGCGTGCCTTGAGAGCACGTTCACCACATACGGCTACCAGTCGTCATCCGTGGTACTGCACTTTAGTCGCAGGAACGAAATGTATATATTATAACACTGAAATGTATCATGTACTCTGATGAGGTTTCTTCTGCGCTGTGGAGTGCAGTCGATTCCTTTATGTCGTTCCCCACCCACTAGGGAGCAGTGCAAATGTAAGCCCGAAACGATCGTCGGGCTAAATAAAGCTTACAGTATATCTGTCTTCCCTGTCAATTATTTAATATACGTGTGTGTGTGTGTGCGTGTGTGTCTTTGTGTCTGTGTTTGTCTCCCACCACCACTTGACAACCGGTGTTGGTGTGTTTACGTCACTGAAACTTAGCGGTTCGGCCAAGAAAGATTCATAGAATAAGTCTCCGACTTAAAATATAATTACAGGGGTCGACTAGAAATTCTTCGAGGCGGTGCCACAGCATGGCTGCAGTCCAATGACTGAAACAAGCAAAAAGATTAACGGCTAAGATATACACACATGCGCACGCACACATACATATACACGCACATAATAATTGTGAAACGTGTGCGTGAAACTATGTGTGTGTGTGCAGGCACGCACATGTGTTTGTGTGTGTGCATGTACTTGCATGTGCATGCGTGCTTTATTTTTTCCGTAAAATTTTAAAAAATCCAACTTTCACTTTATCTCTGTATTAAAACTATCATCAGTTCTACTAATGCTAGTGGCTGAGTTTTCTACAAATGTTTGTGGTTCTAGCCAGAACCGGCTTGACACGCAAGCGGAATCGGTTCTTTGAATTAGATCTCAAATCCATCTGACATACTTTACACACAGCTGCTATCCACTCATATATTTCACAGGCAACGATTAAGGCGAAACAGATCCAGTAGTAGCACAAGTCCCTTGCATAAAGGGAAAGCGTAGTGGATATTTTGTGCCTTGAATTTAATGGATGCGATGCGAATTCGACCATTCGATCGAGCAACCCGTCGTCACACACAGATTTCCGCACAAACACACATGCCTACGTACACTTTGACACACATTCAAACACATATGCGTACATAAACATATACAAAAAATATTTGTTACGCGCGCTCGCTCATACATACACACATACATTACATACATATATACGTACATACATAACATACATACATGAGTGTGTATAATGATAAAAATACTTTAGTTGGTGCACGTCTATATATATATATATATATATATATATATATATATATATATAT
>NC_068996.1:23352029-23354217 GCF_001194135.2 Octopus bimaculoides | reverse complement strand
ATATATTGGATTTAACTAAACCCAAAGATACAGGTAATACCGAGTAAGTGCTGTATACGGACTAGTTATGCCAGAGTCGTTGTATGAACAGGATTGGGGATTATAAGTCGTGTATTAGCGTGTGTATGCATAAATATATAAAAGGAACATTGCTCTCTTTATCCTTTTATATATTTATGCATATATATATATATATATATATATATCACCCTTATAGAAACAGCAGATAAAATATAAATTTCTCTTAGGTGACTCCCTACAAAATGGGAACCGTGAAACTTCCTTACCTTATTTACAATTACAATTTTTTTATTGATTGCTATTGAACAATACATTGAAGCATGAAGAAGAAAATAACTTTTTAAAAAATCAGTGGTTATAATCGGAACGCTTTTGATAAGTCTGCTCAATCGGATCTGACATCGAAGGAAGGGATCTAAACAAGCAATAACAACAACGACAACAACAACAAAAGGCTGTGTTTACATTTCATGTTTTCTATGTAATTCATTAGTCAATGCAAACCAACCATCTTCCCGCTCTAAACGATTTGTCATGTTATGTCATGTCACACTTTACGTGCTCGTGTGACAAACGCAGCGAGAAAAAATCTCGTTAAATTAATAAACAATAATCAAATGAAATATGTTAATTAAATGAAAAGCGGAAAGCGGATAGAAATGATAACGATCGTTGTTATTAATATTATTATTTTTTTTTTTTTTTGCTATTACATTATTGTTGTTACACATATGGTATTTAAAAAAAGGCATTGACTAAAAATTAGGTTCACTAATGACGGTGATAATGAAGAAAAAAAGTCAGTGTCAGACAGACTGATAGACAAACAGATAGTCAGATAGATAGATAGATAGATAGATACATACATACATACATACATACATACATACATACATACATACATGCATACATACATACATACATGCATACATACATACATACATACATACATACATACATACATACATACATACATACATACATACATACATACATAGCTAATCAAGCTAATGGATAGACAATCATACTGAAAATTAGTTATTTAGATATAGCTAGACAGACAGATAGATTGATAGGTACGTAGACAGATGAATAGACAATGGATAGGTAAATGGGTAAGATAGATAAATAGATGGAGAGTGGGGAGGAATGATAGGAATAGGATAGAAAGATAGTAAGTAGATAGATGACAGATAGACTTGGCAAGCAAAATACTAATATAACATACATATATTCACACAAACAGCCCAACATCACATTCCATAGATACATGCATAATATATAGAGATAGGTAACTAGAAAGGTAAGCAGCCAGATACATTGGTGCACAATTAAATACTTAGGTAAATTGCTTGACAAAATAAAAGGATTGAAGGGTAGATAGATAGATAGACAGATAGATAGGTAGACAGATAGATAGATAGATAGATAGATAGATAGATAGATAGATAGATAGATAGATAGATAGATAGATAGATAGATAGATAAACAGATAGATAGATTGACAGATAGATAGCTAGATAGATAGATAGAAAGATAGATAGATAGAAGAACTGGTGGATAATTAGATAGAGAGAGAAACAAAGAGAAGCAGAGAAGTTGGTTTTCCTAACAGAAAATTCAAAATAATGTAGAATTTGTTTTACCATACGATGTTGGTGGCTATTGAACAACATAGCAGCATCAATGAAATTCATTGAGTTTCTATTCTCCATTCAGATGTTTAGTTTCTATACAGCTGACATTTAAAGCCCAACTAAAAGACGGCGAAAACAACGGCAGCAACACCTACACCAATGATAACTACAATAACACTGTAGTAGCAGTTTTACCACCACCATCAGCAGTAGAAGCAGATAGATATACAGAAAAGGAATCAATTTACTTTATGCATGTATTTGTACATGTGTGTATATGCGTGTACACACACACGCACACTCACGCACACACACACACACACACACACACGTATGTATGCATGCATGTAAGTATGATAGATATTTAAATAAATATATATGTATATGTGTGTAACATAAATTTGTGTCTATGGTTATACATAAATGCCTACACCAATTTACATATACTTGTGAACTGATACAATTGGCATATATGTATATGTATATGTTCATATATATATATATATGTATATATATATATATATATATAT
>NC_068996.1:23350237-23351529 GCF_001194135.2 Octopus bimaculoides | reverse complement strand
TATATATATATATATATATATAATAATAATAATAATAATAATAATCAAGGTGGCTATCAACAATTTAAAACCAACAAGGAAATAATTCACTGTCAAAAAGAGTGACAAGGGTGCAGTGAGCACCAGCATTGCTAGAAATAGGAGTCGTAAACTCCTTAGCCACAAAAAGCACATGGCTTCTTTGTATTGACAAGAAAGAAAACCCTCCCCACTGCAAGCAAGATGCATTAGATAAGCATTCTAATTCCGTATAGGAAATTAATACTCATCAGTAATGCTCATTCTATTTCAGCTGAAGGCCGTCGTATATGTATATATCTATGTGTTTATGTCTTTGTGTCTGTGTTTGTCCCCCACTACCACTTGACAATTGGTGTTGGTGTGTTTATGCCTCTCTAACTTAGCAGTTTTGCAAAAGAAACTAATAGAATATGTACTAGGCCTGAAAAAATAAGTCACAGGGTTGATTTGCTCGATTAACATCCATCAAGGCAATGCCCCGGCATGGCCACAGTCAAACGACTGAAACAAGTAAAAGATAAAGATAAATTATATATATACATGTATATAATGTTCTTAGACATTCCTGGAGTAGGGCTATTATAGCACTACCAAGCTTACAATGAGACACTGTTTCCTTTTAAGTGATTATTGTTTGTACCTTTACATGGTGGTTGTCTACTCCTTATGCAGAGTTTGACCACCTCCTGTATCTACAACTTAGAACCATCATGGCATCTAATGTGGCTTTTTAAACCAGACAATGTTTTGAAAATACACCCACATAGATTGCATGTCTGATTTGGACCACCAAGAGCTGCAGGTTAGTTCTGATCTTTGTGGATCTTAAAATGTCTGTTGAGGCCTTCGTTAGATGAGCAAAACCTTCTGGCATACATTGCATTGAAAGGTGTGCACAAACATATAGGCAGAATAGTTGGTGGAGGTTCTTTTCCCATGGGTTTGCAAATGTGATTTGAGCCCAGCGAAAGAAAGGCATGGTCTGTCACCAACTTTGCAGACAAAATGGTCATTGGGATTCACCTTCTCGATTGTAACATTCTTCCTTAAATCTTTCTTACACACATACAAAGAGACAGACAGACATATGTACATTCATTCACATACATATATACATACATACACATGTTATGAATATATGTGGGGAAGGTGTACCTACACACCTACATATGTGTGTATCTAGACAATATACACATGAATGTACATATATATATATATATATATATATAAATATATATATATATATATATATATATATATATATATATATA
>NC_068996.1:23347263-23349711 GCF_001194135.2 Octopus bimaculoides | reverse complement strand
TATATATATATATATACACACACACACATATTTATAAATATACATGTATATATATACATACTTGTTTGTAAATGTGTGTGTGCGTGTGTGTGTGCGTGTGCGTGTGTGTGTGTATGTGTGTGGATGTGTGTATGTATATAAAATGACACCTATCAAAGAACTGAGTCAGCAAATTATTTCAATACTTCATTTACAACATTATTCAATATAAATCAACATTATTCAATATAATTAATCTTGCATAATGCTGTTATAATTCCGGTAACTTTAGATTAATTTTCATACGCTTCATAGGATGTCTTTTATGACACATACTCTACTCTTTTTACTCTTTAACTTGTTTCAGTCTTTTGACTGTGGCCATGCTGGAGCACTGCCTTTAGTCGAGGAAATCGACCCTAGGACTTATTCTTTGGAAGCCTAGTACTTATTCTATCGGTCGCTTTTTGCTGAACCGCTAAGTTACGGGGACATAAACACACCAGCATCAGTTGTCAAGCGATGTTGAGGGGACAAACACAGACACACAAACACATACACACATACATAGATATATATATATATATATATATATATATATACATATATACGACGGGCTTCTTTCAGTTTCCATCTACGCGAGGCTACAGTAGAAGACACTTACCCAAGATGCCACGCAGTGGGACTGAACCCGGAACCATGTGGTTGGTAAGCAAGCTACTTACCACACAGCCACTCCTATGCCTACATGTTGAACATAGTTCCCGACAAGCCCCATAAAAAATAATATGCTGATTGATTCTGGAATTTCCTAAGTAAACTCCAAGTTGGGTATGTGCACTTGATCACATTTCTATAATAAGAACAAATAAATGCAAGGAACAAAGTAGCTTAAGGAGGAGTTATTATATTTTGACAAGATAATTTACACACTTACTCTTTTACTCTTTTACTTGTTTCAGTCTTTTGACTGCGGCCATGCTGGAGCACCGCCTTTAGTCGAAGAAATCGACCCCAGGACTTATTCTTTGGAAGCCTAGTACTTATTCTATCGGTCTCTTTTGCCGAACCACTAAGTTACGGGGACATAAACACACCAGCATCGGTTGTCAAGCGATGTTGGGGGGACAAACACAGACATACAAACACACACACACACATACACATATATATACACATATACGACGGGCTTCTTTCAGTTTCCGTCTACCAAATCCACTCACAAGGCATTGGTCGGCCCGAGGCTATAGTAGAAGGCACTTGCCCAAGATGCCACGCAGTGGGACTGAACCCGGGACCATGTGGTTGGTAAGCAAGCTACTTACCACACAGCCACTCCTACGCCACTTGTTTATAACATTTTTACCATATCTCTATAATGGGATTTCCAGCTGTGCCTACTTTATAAATTAGATGTTAATATGTGCTAGTCTTTTAGTGGCCATTTTCTTTTATATATGCATTGTCAATACAAGGACACATGCATGCGCACGCATACACACACACACACACACACACACACACACACATCATCATCATCATCATCATCATCATCATCATCATCATCATCATCATCATCATCATCATCATCATCATAATTTTATATTTGCTTTCCATGCTGGCATACATTGAATAGTTCAACCCATGTTCTAACAGGCTGGAGAGCCACACCTTTCTTACTCCAGTATCTAATTTTGATTCAACTGCTACAGCTGGGTACTGTTCCTAACGTCAGCTACTTTAGGAGTGTACTGGGTCCTATAGAAGTTGTCCTGGTGTTGGGATCCTCTTGCACACTTTATTGTATAAATATGTGTGTGCATGTATATATCATATATATATATATGAGTGGCTGTGTGGTAAGTAGCTTGCTACCAACCACATGGTTCCGGGTTTAGTCCCACTGCATGGCACCTTGGACAAGTGTCTTCTACTATAGCCTCGGGCCGACAAAAGCGTTGTGACTGGATTTGGTAGACAGAAACTGAAAGAAGCCCGTCGTATATATGTATATATGTATGTGTGTGTGTGTGTTTGTGTGTCTTTGTTTGTTCCCCCAACATCGCTTGACAACCGATGCTGGTGTCAAGTACTAGGCTTCCAAAGAATAAGTCCTGGGGTCGATTTGCTCGACTAAAAGGCAGTGCACCAGCATGGCCACAGTCACATAACTGAAACAAATAAAAGAGTAAAAAAAAAGAGTATATATATATATATATATATATAATAAGTGATGCTATCTGTGGGATTCTCAGCTTTTTTAGCTGCTATTTCTGAACTTCGGTATATGGTGAAGCAAATATTTGCTGATCCCTTAATTATATTTATAAATATATATGAGCTTTTAAATAAGTTCTCCACCAATAATGGTGCTTTCATACCGATGGGCTTGGTAAAAATTGTTAATTGTTAATTGATTTATTAATTAATAAATTGATAATCCTTTACCCTTTTAATTTGTAATAAATA
>NC_068996.1:23345489-23346985 GCF_001194135.2 Octopus bimaculoides | reverse complement strand
ATATATATATATATATATATATATATAGGGAGAATTCACAAAAAACAAAAGATGAAGACAGGTGGTGTTGAAAACAAATAGACATATTAGTATAACGCTCAGGAATTGAGAAAGTCTTTAACGTTTCAAATATATATATGTCTATACTGTTTACCCCTTACCCTAAAAAGAAAATGCCAGTGTCCTCTTAAGCTTTGAATCTCTAGGTCTGATAAGATAGTCCATAAATCAGAAACAAAAAAAAAACAAATGAAATCAGTGACAGTTAAAAATTTGCTTAGAATTATTTACTAGCCTGTACGGTCTGGCTAAGTCAAAATGGTTTTTTGTATTTCTCCTTTCTACTTGGAGAGTTTAGACTTAATTATAAAAATATGTCCTTCTGTTTAAATGTAATTTCATTAAATTACATTTGTGCTCTGCATTTTATATTTGATGTAATGTTCACATTGCTTAAATAAATGGAGCTGCATGAAACGATCGTAGAGCATTAACTTTGGATATCCTTGTTGCTTATTTTGATTTTATATATATATATACATGTATATAAAACCTCTCCACATATATATATGTATATATATATATATGTGGAGAGGTTGAATTTTATTTCATCCTTTATATGTATATAAAACCTCTCCACATATATATATGTATATATATATATGTGGAGAGGTTGAATTTTATTTCATCCTTTACTTTGGAGGGTTCCAAAGGGCGATTTCTAACAAAGATTCTTCATATTTTACTGATAGCTTACTAGCATAAGATTTTTGCGAATACGAAATTATTGTTACATGTGTATGGTATATTATGAGAATTTATGGAAAGGTATCCCATAGAAACTCAACAAGTATGTTAAAAAATGGAGAAGAGAAGATGTAGAAATATAAAAGAATTTTAATACATACGATCGTTTCGAACAGCAATATTAACATGTAAATAACATGGTTGAATAATCAAAATTAATTTTATTAAATTAAATTAATTACATATCACTGTTCTCATAAGTGCAAAAAGTAAACAACAGGAATTATTATTATTATTATTATAGAAGACTTGATGAAGGAAATAACAGATAACAAAATTCGAGTAAACATATTTCATCCTTATGGAAAATTGAGAGCATACTAAAGAATGTTGTTGAGTCTATATATATGTAAGTATGTATGTATGGTTAGTGAGAGCTGTGCGAGCCATGTACAGAGATGCTGCCAGTAAGGTGAGGGTTGGAAATGAGTACAGCAATGAATGCCGGGTAGAGGTAGGGGTCCACCAAGGTTCCGTCCTCAGCCCCCTCTTATTTACCATAGTCCTCCAGGCAATCACAGAGGAGTTCAAGACAGGTTGCCCCTGGGAGCTCCTCTATGCTGATGACCTTGCCCTAATTGCGGAGTCACTATCAGAACTAGAGGAGAAGTTTCAGGTGTGGAAGCAAGGTCTAGAATTGAAGGGCCTTAGAGTCAACCTAGCTAAAACCAAAATCCTAATAAGTAGGA
>NC_068996.1:23340379-23344248 GCF_001194135.2 Octopus bimaculoides | reverse complement strand
CTCTCTGAGTGGTTGGCGTTAGGAAGGGCATCCAGCTGTAGAAACTCTGCCAAATCAGACTGGAGCCTGGTGTTGCCATCCGGTTTCACCAGTCCTCAGTCAAATCGTCCAACCCATGCTAGCATGGAAAGCGGACGTTAAACGATGATGATGATGATGATATATATATATATATATAGTAATAATAATAACAAGAGCACTCAGAGAGCACTCCACCAAGACAACACCAACGTCTTCTCAACGATTAGCTGGAGATGATTTTTAAAATGAGAATATCTGAAATAAACTCGACTGCACTCACAAACGAGAATACTAAAAATGAACACAACCACTCTCAAAAATTAAGTGAAAAAAACATGTAAAATAATCCAGAACCCTTGTCTGGTACCCGATCAATCCCAAATTCTAATCAGTTTGTGCCAGTCATGAGGCCAAACATCCCTGAAAGTGTCATTTCGATCCATCTTGAGATATCTTATCCACGGACAAGCAAACAAGCAAACAAATGCGACTGAAAACCATACCTCTACCTTCACTAAGGCGGAGGTAATAATCCTAGGGTGGAATTTATTAATATTTTAATGCATCGCTACAAGCATTTCCTTAAATCATGTGTGTTAAGATCATAGTCCATATTTTGAGGATAATTACAATACAGTATGTAGTATCCATGGACATCGGGTAGATCACAATCATGCATTCATTTCTTTGGCTGATATAGCATTAAGGAATGTTTAACTGAGAGTTGTTTATCAATTTTGACCAATGAAAAGTTTGATATGGGTATGTGGGTATTTCTGTGTGTATTTGATGGGGAGGAGTAGAAGGTGATGGGAAGAGAGGAAGGAATGGTAGTTATAAGGAGATGGAGGTGTGTGTTGGATTTATTTTGATATTTGAGTATGCAGATGTCAGAATGGGTAGTATGTTCTTTGGTTTGATCTCATTCACTGCAGGCCCCTCTTCAATGAATCCAGAATTAGTTGGGTCAGCATGTACAGCCACTACACTCAGTTGTTGGAGTTCATTGTCTCAGTTGACAAATGATATTTTCTTAAAATGTCCAATTAATTACTTTTGGTAGTATAATGGTATAGCATATGGCATATGAAAATAGTGGTTATTTTGTTCAGTTATTTATGTTCTTCACTTGTTTATTATATGCTAAAGATGGTTAGTGTTTTTCTGTTTCAAAAGGCTTTTTTCGAATTCTAGGAATGATGCCTTGCGTTCATGCTTACATGATATAATAACTTCAGGATGTCTATTAATTATGTTTTTTCTGGATGTGATGATCGCCAGGGTTTCCTCCAGACATAAGTTGCACACTCTCAATGTTCTATCTTATGGTGCAGCATTTTTTTTTGTAATAAACCAGTGAGTTGTATGCTTCACTCCATTCTGTTTGAGCCTCCAGATGAGGTTAGATGTGGAGTGCCTTTTGTTTACATTGGAAAAGGATGGCTGTGCAGATTTTACATGGGTCTCTGGTACCACCAATGTACACATCTTTCTGTGTACCCACCTTCACCTCACATTTGTAAGCCACATTCTTTATCATGCACTTGTTAAACCCAGTACTTATTTTAAAGTTTGGTACTTATTCTATTGGTCTCTTTTGCTGAACTGCTAAGTTACAGGGACATAAACACATCAATATGTATTGTCAAACAGTGAGGGAAGAACACACACACACACACACACACACACACACACACACACACACACACACACACACACACACACAAACAAACAAACACACACACACATGTATGTATGTATTTATGTATGCATGACTTTGTATTTGTCTCCCATTAATGCTTGAAAACAGATTTGATTGACTACCCTAAGCCATTGCTCGCAGTATGGCTGCTGTCCAATGACTGAAACAAGTAAAAGATAAGCAATAAAGACAATTATATACCTATACCAAAATTATGATAGTATTTTGGCAGTCATCAGACAATGTGATAGTATACTGTATGGTATTCTGTCTGGGTTTTTGCTTTCTGAGTTCAATTTTTATTGAGATCAACTTTTCATTTCACCCTTTCAGGCAGACAATACTAGGGGTTAATACTTTTCTCCCTTTATCTGTCTCACTTTCTGTTTCACTTTGTCTTACTTTCTCTGTCTCACTTTTCTGTTTCACTTTCTCTCTCTCTCTCACACTTTTACCTTCTCACTTTTCTCTGTCTCGCTTTCTCTGTTTAATTTTTTTCTGTCTCATTCTGTCTTTCTCTCCAGAAGAAGTCCACTGTATTCAGACTGGGAGGTAGATGGACTCTACAAGGTTTACAATGCCCAAGAGCTGCTTTACATAAACATGTCACTCCTACAACTCCATCAGGAGTTAAGGGCCTCACTACCATAACAAAATTATGAATAGTTTTATTTTGAAGACTTTCAAACAGTATTATTAAGGTTTTAGAAAGCCTTAAAATATCATTTTAAAATTCTAGATACTAGATAGGCACAGCTGTGGCTGTATGGGTAAGAAGCTTGGTTCCCAATCATGTGGTCTTTGGTTCACTCCCTTATGTATTCCTGTATCCCCACTCCTCAACTCCTGCACCTTGCACATCATTCTACTACTTTCTCTTCTATTCTCCCTGAGCCACTTCTATATCCTCCCACCTTATCCCTCAACATACTGGCATTTCTCATCATTGGCACTCCAGCCCTTGTCCATTACTCACTACATTAACCACTACCTAACACCTATTTACTCCTCCTTAACACTCTTATGGAAGCATCCACTCTCTCATTCCCTCCCATAATCCTCCATCCGTGTCCTCCTCTCTTATGCTACCTTCTTGTTCCTTGAGAATTTGCTCTTGCAACCCTTTACAACTTACCACTTACCTCCTTCAGCCTTATATCTCCTCTGTAACAAGATACCTGTGCTTGTCCCTCTATCGTTCTTTAATCTTTCAGCACCAGGCCTAAAGCCACCCACCTCCACCTTCACCTTTTCAATTATTCCTCTTAGTAGTGGGAGCTTTTTCCTTTTCCCTTTTCTGCCTTGCAAGTTACATGGCAACTTAACTAGTGCTGGTGGAACGAGAAAAAAAGCATTCAATGGCTGTGTGGTATGTAGCTTGCTTATCAACCACATGGTCCCGGGTTCAGTCCCACTACGTGACTCCTTGGGCAAGTGTCTTCTGCTATAGCCTCAGGCCAACCAACAAAGACTTGTGAGTGAATTTGGTAGATGAAAACTGAAAGTCTGTCATGTGTGAGTGTGTGTGTGTGTGTGTGTGTGTGTCTGTGCTTGTGCCCCCACCATCACTTGACAACTGATGCTGATATCTTTATGTATCCGCAATTCAGCAAAAATCACCGATAGAATAAGTATTAGGCTTACAAAGAACAAGTTCTGGGGTCAATCTGTTCGACTAAAAGGCAGTGCTCCAGCATGGCTGCAGTCAGATGACTGAAACAAATAAAAAAGTAAAGAGTAAAAGCGTATACACTCTGTAAAGCAGTTGGCATTAGGGAGGTCAATTGGAGTTTGGGTAGCTCTCTGGCCGGCCAGCTCCTGCCAAACAGTTCAGCTCATGCCAGCATGGAAAACAGACGTTAAATGATGATGATGATGATATATATATATACAGAGTGGCCCAAAAGTAGGTTTACAGTTACTCAACTATCTCTTTCGCATTCTTATATTAACAGTTTAAATCTTAATTATAAAAAATATGAAGCCATTATTCTATGTTAATTTAGTTAATTTTGTCAAGCTCCTTTTTCAGTTTGTAAGATAGAAATTTAGATGTAATAAAATGTTTCAAAAGAAATTTAAAGTGCCTACGTGATAACTGTAAACCTACTTTGGGGCCAACCTGTATATATATATATATATATGT
>NC_068996.1:23335456-23339325 GCF_001194135.2 Octopus bimaculoides | reverse complement strand
TCATGCCAGCATGGAAAACAGACGTTAAATGATGATGATGATGATATATATATATACATATATACGACAGGCTTCTTTCAGTTTCCGTCTACCAAATCCACTCACAAGGCTTTGGTCAGCCCGAGGCTATAGTAGAAGACACTTGCCCAAGATGCCACGCTGTGGGACTGAACCCGGAACCATGTGGTTGGTAAGCAAGCTACTTACCACACAGCCACTCCTGTATATAAATACATATATTATATATATGAATATATATGAAAGGACAGTATCCTTGCACTAGTAGATTGTGACAATATTGTAGTGTTTCCACTTGTCAGGAAATAAGTAATGCAGCCAATCAGCTACATGTAATTTAGTTTTGTTGCTAATATATAGTTTGGTCTTGCTAATTCAGCTGGCTTCTTTTATGTACACATTCCCAAGTAAGCCTGCAAGTGATATATGAAAGATTCTGTGTTTCAACAATTCTGAGTATGGAAAAAAATGTTTCAGAAAATCATGGGTGCCGCACTTAATTTTAGAAGCATGTCCACATGTTATAGAGATATAAGTTTCAAATTTTGATACAAGAGCAACAATTTCATGACTCTAGTGTTAAACTGGTACTTATTTTATTGGCCCCAAAAGGATGAAAGGCCAAAGCAGCCTCAGCAGAATTTGAACTCAGAATATAAAGATAGATGAAATGCTGCTAAGCATTTTGCCCACCATGCTGTCAGCTCACCACCTTACATGATAGAGAGATATTGAATTCAGAAAGGATATAAATACATTCATTCTATGCTTATTGATGTATGAGGGGTTACTGAAAAGTTCCTGGCTTTAAGAGCATCATGAATGATGTGGTTGGAGGCCCAACCTTCTGAGTTCTTTTACAGGGCTTAGAAAAACTGAAGGACTACTGTGTGTGAATCAGAGAGAGGAATATGTTAAATAAAATCATAATTAACTGATCCTCCTGTACTTTCTTTTACCCAAAGCCAGGAACTTTTCAGCATCCCCTCATATGTGTATAAAAGAGCAGGCGGCATCCCCTCACATACTGTTTCATGGTTTTTTTTTTCTCCAATTCCCTTTCACACTCAGTTTTGTATAATACATGTATCCTTAAAACTTTACCTACTAAGCCTACATTGCACCATATTTCACACCATATTTACAACAGTGGACTAACTTCATCATAAACTGCACATTTTTTAAATTTCATAACCAGCAGTGCTCCAGCATAGCCACAGCCTTTCAACCAAAGCTTATAAATGAATAAAAGAATATGACCGAGATTCCTGGCAGTTTGTAGTCCTTGGGAAAACATGCCAAGCCAAGTAGAAGCATGGTTGTCCTTGCATATAGGCTTGACCTCTGCAGCCCTCTCCAGTCGAGTATTCCTGATCTTGTGGGCACATAGGTGCTGCTGCTACATAAAAAGCACCTGTACTAGTGCCACATAAATGCACCCATGTCGGTGCTGCATAACAGCATGCAGTACACTCTGTAAAGTGACTGGTAGTAAGAAGGGCATCTGGCCATAGAACCCATGCCAAAATGAACGTGGAGCCTGGGCAGCTCTTCAGCTGGTTAACTCCTGTCAAACCGTCCAAACCATGCCAGCATGGAAAATGAACGTTAAATGATGATTGTGATGATAATGATGGTAGTGTGTGGTAAATGGTGTGATAATGGTGGTAGAGTGTCGTAGATTTATTTCGATTGTAGTCTGCAACTTTGTAGAGATGTTTCATCTGAAAAATCCGCACAGCTGTGTCCAGATTCTCCAGATTAAATAATGTAACTTGGATTTTATAATCTGAGGAATCTGGAAGAGGAGTGCTAATGTGCTAATTGCCATATGAAACATCCTGTAATATGTAAGTGTTGACCTACATAAACCTATACATAAATATGTGTATATGTGTGTGTGTGTGTGTGTGTGTGTGTGTTTGTGTGTGTGTGTGTGTGTGTGTGTGTGTGTGTGTGTGTGTGTGTGTGTGTGTGTGTGTGTGTGTGTGTGTGTGTGTGTGTGTGTGTATGCATATATGTAAATGTATGCATCATCCTCATTCTCATCATCACCGTCATCATCACTATTGTCATCATTGTTTAACTTCCACATTTTTCCTATTGGCATGGCTTGGACAGATCTGACAAGTTAGAGGACTGCATCGAGGCCCAGTACCTGCTTGCTTTCATGGCAGGACACCCTTCCTAACACCAGCCACTGTGCAGAGTGTACTAGATAGGTGCCTTTTTCTTTTTTTTTTTTTCCTTTTTCCTTGTAGCACCGGCACTGCACTAGTGGGCTTACCAACTAACTTGCAAGACTAAGAATCCCCTCAACTGAGAGGAGGAGTGGTATTGAGGGAGATGACTTTGTGCCAAGTGATGAGAAGCTAAAAGCATGATAGAGGGACAGGAACAGATGTCTTGTAGAGGTGATAACATGGCTGCTCCAGAAGGAAAGAGAGAAAAGATTCTGATGGTGAGATGTTTGTGCAAGAAGAGCAGCATATAAGAGAGAATAGAAACAGGGGATTGGGAAGGGGGTTAAGTTCACAAGAGTGTGAGAGGAGAGTGACACATGGCTGATAACGATAGAAGTGAATGCAGTGGATGATTAATACAGGTGAATGATGTACAAATTGCTGTAAAGAGTGACTATGTTCTACAGCAGGCCTGGCCAACTCAAATTACATGATGGGCCACTTTAATCACAGAAAGGTTTTTGATGGCCGCTTGTATACTGACAGAATTGAAAGCATTTTGCTTTCTCATGCTATTATTACAATAATGAATGAATGATCATTGATTCAACATGAAATATTATCATTGCAAAAGCAGTACTCTTTTACTCCCTTTTTTACTCTTTTACTTGTTTCAGTCATTTGACTGTGGCCATGCTGGAGCACCGCCTTTAGTCGAGCAAATCGACCGCGGGACTTATTCTTTGTAAGCCTAGTACTTATTCTATCGGTCTCTTTTTGCCGAACCGCTAAGTTGCGGGGACGTAAACACACCCACATCGGTTGTCAAGCGATGTTGTGGGGACAAACACAGACACACAAACATGCACATACATATATATATATACATATATATGACGGGCTTCTTTCAGTTTCCGTCTACCAAATCCACTCACAAGGCTTTGGTCGGCCCGAGGCTATAGTAGATGACACTTGCCCAAGGTACCACGCAGTGGGACTGAACCTGGAACCATGTGGTTGGTAAGCAAGCTACTTACCACACAGCCTTTTTTTTACTTTGCATTACACTCTTTAATTTTTGATAAAATTTTTTAAATGTTTGTTTAAATAAACCCATTTCAAGAAAGTATCAAGCGCATGCAGCCCCCAGACTTTTATCTTGCAGCCCACGGTCCTCAGGTTGGCCAGCCCTGCTCTACAGGATGTCATTATTCTTTTAATGTCCACATTTCCATGCTTGCAGGGGTTGATGATGGAGTATTTGTGGCATATTTTCTACAACCAAATACCCATCCTGTCACCAACCCTCACTTGTTCCCCATGATATGTTTTTATGGAAGATTGTAAGTGAAAGACATTGCTTGCATGATGGTGATACTCATTTACAAACTATCACATGATATCAAGGCAAGTAGACAGCAACATACACACACACAATACATATATGCATACACAGAAATATATATATACACACAAAAATATATATATATATATATATATATATATATATATATATAAATTTTATAAGGAATATTCTAAAAGAATATGTTACTGAACTTATATTAAGTGCTCTATTATTTAATTATAATTCAAAACATTACCATGTCATATTAAACATATATCTTTCGTAATTTGAATATTGATTTCCTGTGAATATTATTGATAATT
>NC_068996.1:23326522-23330154 GCF_001194135.2 Octopus bimaculoides | reverse complement strand
AACATATAAAAAGACTTAGATTTGTTTCGACCAAAGATTGGTCCAGGCCATGTCTAACTTAATAGCACCACCTGATAAGATTATCTAAATCCTTTTTACAGTCAAGTTTGGTCTATGGTCCATTCAAGTAGTGAGTTCTTATTGAGTGAGTTGTATCCAGGTATGGATGGCTTGTCTGGTATTCTTTGAAAAAAGCTGTCTAGACTCCGTTTAAAGCTGATAGGATCCTTTTCCTCTTTATCTGTTTCGGGACAATGTTAAACAGGGCAGGGCCTGTTGAGGAAAAGAAATTATGCCGCAATGTACCTATGCGTTGTGATTCTGAATTGGGCAGGAGACGTATGGCTCGTGGTCCCAGCCTTGGATGAACCTTGAAACTAATGTTCAGGTCGTTTGGGTAATGCTGGCGGTATATTTTCCACATCGTACAGTTTCCATCTACCAAATCTATTCATATGGCTTTAAAAAGCCTGGAGTTATAGTAGAGGACTAGGACATTTACCCAAGATACTACACACTGTGATTTTGTCTTGGATGTGTCTTGGATGTGTATGAATTAAATGGGCTGAGAGCAAATGAGATATAGTGAGCAAGCAAGAAAACCGAGCTAGTCCTGTCATATTATGACAGTTGTGTTATAAAGTTCAAAGCAATACATCTTGGAAGAAACCAATAAAAGAAGAGAAATGTGAAAGACATGTGAAGGAAGAAGAAATGAAGAGTGATCACTGATCTCTGAGTGCTGAATCGCATAAAAGTGTACACTGGTAAGTTGTACTGGAGAAGATTCAGCCAACCAATGCACACATGGGGAAACAACAATGGTAATGATGATGATGATGATGACGACAATGAGGATAATAACGACAACGACAATGATGATGATGATGATGATGATGAAGTCTATTCATTCACATAATATGCATGCACACGCGCACACATACACACGCACACACAACTAATTATGGTAATGCCTTTTATTTCAACTTTCTGCAAAGTGCATTAATTTCCTTATCTGTTAATATTGTAAATGGTGATATAATAATGATAAGGATAGAAATAATACTGCTGGTACTGGTACTAGTGCTGATGTTGGTGCTGGTGTCGGTGATGTTGACAATGATATATTACAGACGCTTGTCTTGACAGTGATCACAAAAATTGATATGCATATACAGACAGCATACGGAAGAAACACACACTTCCCATATGCACTTATCTAAACACGCACGCACGCACGCACACATCAAGTATATAAACCAATGAAGGAACCTCTAAGTGGTTGCTCAAAACTGCTAGAAATATCAGCCAAGTCGCTTTTAGTTCAAACCAATGCCACAATTGGATAATGCTGTCTGGAAAACAAAACAAACAAGGAAATGAGATGATCATGGGTGGAATGATTTTGATCACAGTTCTCCTGAGATGATCTGGGTTAGACAATGTAACAATGATAATATTCTGGATTTTTTTACATTTATAATTCCTGTCCCCATTGGTGTATACAACTGATGTGTACATGTTTGTGTATTTATGCATATATGCATATACACACAAACACACATATATGTATACAAGCATATATACATATATATATCATGTGCGTCCATATGTACATACATATAAGTAATGTATGTATGTATAATTTGTTTTGAATATCATCATCATTATTTAACGTCTGTCCTCCATACTGGCATAGGACTATAATATTGTAAATTAAGGATTATATTTTGGCTAAGCAAAGAACAAGAGTATCAAAAAGAAAACAAAAAAAGAAAAAAGAACGCGTGGCAGGAAAGAAAACAGAGAAGTTATGGTTATTTCGAAAATACAATTGGGCGAAAGCTTTCAGAGTTATGTCCCTTGGTTTGGCTTGATAAGCCATGTAGCAAAATGATGTAAAAAAAAGTTTTATTGCAATGTATAGTATGTAGGTATATTACGTATACACTCACATTTATGAAAGGGAGCAAAGGAGGGAGAGAGAGATAGTAAGTGAAAGAGAGCATGGGAGGGAGAAATAAACAGAGAGAGAGAAAGAGAGCTGGAGATTTGTAGGCGGTATTATGAGACAGCTATTCAATAGATAAATTATGAAGATTACTTTTAGTAGCAAACAGATCTTAGCTAATACTCCCAACCTGAGCACTGAAACTGACTGCTCATTTAGAGGTTACAACATATGCACACTTAATAGCCAATGTAACACAGTATCTATTGTGTATAGAAAAGAGGTCGTATCCAAGGATTGCAGGGGCATGACATGAATGCAGGGATATGCCAGTGCAACGGAGGACCCCTTCAAGACTCAATTGAACAATCACAGGTCTTTCTTTAAGATCCAAGAATGGCAAAATATGCCAATGCTAATTAGGTATATAGGATGTTGAAGGGAAAAAGCGGAGATGTAAGAGATCAACTGGAGGTTGATTGAAAAATGCTGGTTGTATTTTAAGAGTGTGGAGGCGCAAAGGCCCAGTGGTTAGGGCAGCGGATTCGCGGTTTCGATTCCCAGACAGGGCGTTGTGAGTGTTTATTGAGCGAAAACACTTAAAGCTCCACAAGGGTCCGGCAGGGGATGGTGGCGAACCCTACTGTACTCTTTCACCACAACTTTCTCTCACTCTTACTTCCTGTTTCTGTTGTGCCTGTAATTCGAAGGGTCAGCCTTGTCACACTGTGTCACGCTGAATATCCCCGAGAACTACGTTAAGGGTACACGTGTCTGTGGAGTGCTCAGCCACTTGCATGTTAATTTCACGAGCAGGCTGTTCCACTGATCGGATCAACTGGAACCCTCGACGTCGTAAGCGACGGAGTGCCAACAAAAAATTTTAAGAGCAACAGAACATGCAGGATCTACTTAGTAGAGAAGCAGATGATCCAGAAGAATTTCCTTCATTCGGAGATCTTCCTGAATTCCTATGCAGTTGTTTTTTCACCTGCCCTCTTAGGAATTGGTCACGTTCTACCTTGCAGTAGAGACTAATATTTGCTTTATGTGAGTTTTTACATGCCTGGACTTTCCATTCTTTTCTCTTTCTCATAGTACCCAAACCCCAATAACTCTCTCTCTCTCTCTCTCCCTCTCTTTTACCCTCTTCTAGCTATTTCCCTCTTTTGCACTCTTTCTGCCATTACTTCTCTCTCACCTCTCATATATGTGTATGTTTTCGTAATACACTTATATATCATAACCTAACATTGCAGTACAACTTTGATACAGGACTTTGCTTAAGCCACACAAAGGGACATAACTCTGAAAGACTTCTCCCAATTACTTATATACAATACACACACATACACGCACATACATACATGTGTATGTGTGTGTGAGTATGTTTCAAATTTACAGAAAACAAAAGACGAAGACAAGTGAGGGAACAACAAGCAGGTCTAATGGTTTGATGCTTGGGAAGAATGGAGAAGTCTTTCACATTTCAAGCCTATGCTCTTCGACCCTCTCTTGAATTCACCGTTCTTCTTCACGAACTTTCAGTACCTCTCCACATCCACTTAACCATCACTCCACCTGGATTACCACTGGATTTTCGGACCCTTTTGGACTCTACCACCATGGGTCTTACTGGCTACTTTTGTTTTTATATATATGCGGGGGAGGTGTGTGCTTT
>NC_068996.1:23318972-23326154 GCF_001194135.2 Octopus bimaculoides | reverse complement strand
TTTTCAAAAATGCTACTGGTTTCAATTGTGTAAAACATTTAGTCATACAATATGATAAGGAAAAAGCAAAGCAGCGAGCTGGCAGAAATGTTAGCATGTTGGGGGAAAATGCTTTGCGGTATTTCATCTGTCTTTATGTTCTGAGTTCAAGTTCCACCAAGGTCAGCTTTGCCTTTCATCCTTTCGGAGTTGATAAATTAAGTACCAGTTGTGTATTGGGTTGATCTTATCAACTGGCCCCCCTCCCCCAAAATTTCGTGCCCTGTGCCTAGAGCAGAAAAGAATATATATTACATTTAAGTATTTGTTTTGCAAGATTCTTGATGTGAAATCATGTGTTGAAACAGATATTGTTATATTTCAGGATGATCTTTCGTTTATTTTTTATTTTTGTTTTTGCCAAATAAACACACACAATAAATTCATTCTTAACTTCAGATCTATTATTTTTTCTTCTTCTTTTGTCCTTTGTATGGAAAATTTTTTGTCATATGTCCTGTGACCTCTTTAGCAAGCCTCCATCCCACATGTCTCCACTTATTCTGTTTAGTCCAAGTATAAAGTGCGTGTGTTTATTTGGCAAAAAAAATTAAATAAATAAAATAAAATATAACAATAAAAAATATATTGAATTAAGTTAAATCAATCTTTCATGATAATAGTCTTGAAACTTCACATGTTTTTTTTACAAAATTCACATGACAGCAGTTGATGGTTTCCTTCCCATAGCTGCTTGGTATAGTATAATAACAGTTTTAGCAGTGGTAATGATCTATTGTTCCTTCTTGTAATATGATGTTTAATATGAGGTTAATAAGAGGTTTAGTATTCTTTACTGGCAATGTTGATATTAAGGAGTTGTTCATAATTGTGGGAAAAGTCACATGGTACTAATGAGTGTGGAGGTGCAATGGCTCAGTGGTTAGGGCAGCGGACTCGCGGTCATAGGATCGCGGTTTCGATTCCCAGACCGGGCGTTGTGAGTGTTTATTGAGCGAAAACACCTAAAGTTCCACGATACTCCGGCAGGAGATGATGGCGAACCCTGCTGTACTCTTTCACCACAACTTTCTCTCACTCTTACATAAAAATAACCACAAACAAGAACGTGAAGTATTGCTTATTTTGTGTTAATCATCTACAAAGTGATGTTATCCGCCTAACCAGAAAAGCCTTTTCGGCTGACCAATTTAATAACTGGTCTGCAGTAAAGGTTCTCATCAACACTTTGTCTCTTATGAGTTCATGGGCAATACTCTACAGAAGGATATTCTGGGATGGGTATGGCTGGTGTAAATGCTTATGGGTTAAAAACCCTACAGTTTGCCATATGTAGGGTTCTCCACATTATAAACATATAATTGCATAAAATTAGATTTTCAGGTGCACAGATGAAGTTACCTGTTTATTTCTAAGTGTTACCCATGTTTGGTGGCGAACCCTGCTGTACTCTTTCACCGCAACTTTCTCTCACCGCAACTTTCTCTCACTCTTACTTCCTGTTTCTGTTGTGCCTGTATTTCAAAGGGCCAGCCTTGTCACACTGTGTCACGCTGAACATCCCCAAGAACTATGTTAAGAGGTACACGTGTCTGTGGAGCACTCAGCCACTTGCACGTTAATTTCACAAGCAGGCTGTTCTGTTGATCGGATCAACTGGAACCCTCGACGTCGTAAGCGACGGAGTGTCAACAACAATAAGGGACATGTATTTTGTTGTGTCTTGAATAGCATGAATTGAATAGAAGATGTCTTTTAGAGCCAGTAGGTTTATAGCAGATGTCAATATTTATAGGGTCATTGACTTTCTTTATGAGTATGTCTAAAAATAGGAGTTTGTCTTAGCTATACTCTTTAGTTAATTGACTGTGTGGTAAGAAGCTTGCTTCCAAACCATGTGGTTTTGGACACTGTCCCACTGAGTGACACTTTGGACAAGTGCCTTCCACTATAACTCCAGATTGACTAAAGCTTTGCGGGTGAATTTGGTTGATAGAGACTGAAAAGAAGCCTATTGTGTGTGTGTGTTTGTGTTTGTCCCTCACCATTGTTTGACAACTGGTGTTGGTTTGTTTACATCCCTGTAACTTAGGAGTTCAGTAAAAGAAGCCTGATAGAATAAGTATCATGTTTATAAATAAGTACCGAGTGTAATTTGTTTGACTATACCCTTCAAAGCAATGCTGAGGCATAGTCACAGTCCAAAGACTGAAACAAATAAAAGGAGAAAGTGTTGGGAAATTGTGGAGGACAATGTACTATACTTAACAGTCATACGTGTCACCAAAGAAAGACCTGTAATTACTAAATTGTGCATTTTTGTAAATTTATACTAATGTATTTATGTAGATATAACTTAAAATCTAATTAAATAAAATTGCAGCTGATCAAACACAATTAAGTAATTACATCCAAAATTATTATACATAAATTATTTTCATTTGAATTATGCATAGAGTTGTGATATAATCTATTGTAAACTTAAAGTAATCTGGACATTTTCAATGCTATTAAGTCTCACTCTGTCAGTAATGACAATTACTCCAGTTGATTCGAATCAATGAAGTGGCCTGCTTGTAAAATTAAAACACAAGTGGCTGAGTACTCCACAGATATGCATACCCTTAATGTAGTTCTTAGGGAGATTCAGCATGACACAGAGTGTGACATGGCTGCCCCTTTGAAATACAGGTACAACTCATTTTTGCCAGATGAGTAGACTGGAGTAACATGAAATAAAGTGTCTTGCTCAAAGACACAATGCATTGCTGGGAATTGAACTCATGACCTTATGATCATGAGCTGAATACCCCAACCACTAAGCCACACACCGTCACCAAAAACACCAGAAACACAAATAAAAAAGTGACATTTTTACAATTAATTTTTCACACTAATCAATGAGGGGACCTTTATATATGCTTCTTCACTAACTTCAACAAACTTTCCTTCTATGATCCACTGAGGAAGGCTTCCAAATATTTGTTCAACCTGTTAGAAATAGCAGCCAAATCTTCCTGACATCACACACTACTGTCTTTAAAACAACACTCTGTATAGTTTTGTAGTGTAGACCTTACCTTAACAACAATAGAAGATGCAGACCTTGTTCAGCAGAGAAAAGGATTATATTGAATTATTCCCAGGGGTCTACCTGAACTCTAAAAGCATAATTTGCCCAACTGATTGGTTCCATTCTAGCATAAAGGGTTAGCACTTGCTTCATTATAAGTCTTTTCACCATTTAAAGGAATTTATTTTCTCTATAACTACATTATCTTTATATGAAATCCACAGCGTCAAATTTGTCAATAACTTTATCCTCTGAATTGCTTTATACTTAACAAAGTATATGGAGGATCACAGCTGCGCTGTTGTGTAGTCAAACACAAAATTATCTTTTAGAAATGAATTGATTTATTTTGTGGTAGCTTCTTGGAGATTTCCAGTACTGCTGGTTTCATTACATAACTGATTATGTCAATGTAGGTCAGTACTTTAAAGAACTGGTTCTAGATTGCTTCTTGTGCTAAAGTTTTGCACAGGCAGCCTTTCATTGGGCTTTAGAAAATCTTTGCAAGAAAAGCAAAAAAGAAACAGTTGATGGAAGAAGTTAGTTAGTTCCTTGCCACATTCCTTCAGGATTTATAGGAATTTGATTAGGAAAGGCAGCTTTATTGTGTTTGAGTTATCCCAATATCTTGAGGATGCTTTTTTGTGTTGAGGATCATATTCTGTAGTACCAGAAAAATGATGTTTGATGGCTGGGCATAAGCATTTGTTATGTGATTCATTTTTATGAATAGCAGTCAGAAGTCTAAGAAGACCTACAAGAGTTATAGATGATGTCCTTCCCACCTGACAAAACCTTAAATGCAAAACTGGCTCCACTTTTCAGTGTTGAGTGTGTTAAGAGAGAGGGCAGTGGGAGAGGGCCTGACAGATAGAACTAGAGAACCAGAGATAGAGTAATAGAGAGACAATGAGACAAAGACAGTGAGAAACAGAGGAGAGAGAGAGAGAAAGTGTATGTGTGTGTGCGCGCGCGCGTGTGTGTGTGTGTGTTTAGGTTCATAATAAGCTACCATTTTTGGTTATTGATCTTGTTATTTTGTCAGGTCTTCCTTCAGTCAGGTATTGTATTACTTTTTCTTTCTATTTTTTTCTTTTTGTTACATTCTCTATTAGATCCTTGCCATGCCTTGCTTTTGTTCTCTTCACCAATTAACGGAATATATGGGGTTTCATTATAAAAATGCATTTCTGCATTTATTGCTGAACCTTGCATTTTCATGTAGTTAATTCATTGGTAATTTAGTAGATAATTATTGTAATACGAGAGCTTGTCATCTCAGAATTAATTTATTTAAAAAATAATTGATCATCTAATTTAAAGTGGTATCACATATCTCAAAAAATTGCTGTTTGATAGAGCCAAAGTTTGCATTAATTCTCAGTACATTAGTGTTCTAAAATATTCCAATAGATCAAATACTATGAATAATTTCCATATATAATTTCCAGAGCTCTTTTTTCATTTGAGTCTATTTTGTTCAAAGTTTATTTTATACCAATACGATTGTTGATGTCCAGCAAAAACCAATTAGTGATTCATTGCATTTCTAATGGTGAGAATGACAAAGAGTGCCTACACAACCTAGGTGGAATTAAATACCACAAGGTATCTTTATTCAATGTATGTATTATCAACAATTTTTCATTGATGCGTGTATTTTTCAAATACAAACCCTAACACATACTCACACACACAGATACAAATATACACAAACATAGACACACACACTCACATACACACACATGCATATACAATGTGCACTTCTGTATACAGTCCTGTCCACTAAATTTCACACATCAAATATTGGTCAACCCTGAGACTAAACTAAAAGACACTTATAAAGGAGCCAGCCATGCAGCAGGATCGAACCCAGAATGACTTGATTGCAAAGCAAGCACCTTAACCATGCAGACACGTACATTATTTACAAATTAAATAGGAAATCAGAGCGTGAAAAGTTGTTGTTTATAAACAGCCTGCTCCTACATTACAGGTTCCTATAGATTCCAGTCCATAGGAGCACAATGCCCATGGCCATCATTAAAAGACTGGTCAGACCATTATTTGAGAACATCACACCAGTCATAGGATGGTTTCAACCAGAGAAAATAGCAGGATTAGTTCATTTTGTTTGTGGATCTGCCAAAGATTTTTTGATACCATAATTAGGGAGTTTTGTGGGGAAAATTTTGTTAGATGTTGCACATCCAAGGCTTTCTTTGTCAATAGAATGATAACCAGAATTGCTGTTGGGGAAAGTGTAAATTTGGGACCTTCAGTGTGAAAATAGGACTTCTTCCTTGCTACTGTACTTTCTATAATCTTTTTCATCTATGGCCACATTGTTACACAGGACACAGGAGAAAGGAGATGGTAGGTTGCAGTCTTTTAACATCTGACACATCAGAGGGCTGCAAGCTATCACCAAGTATAGATCTGATCAGATCACTCTACCACTACAATATCCTGAAGGTTGTGCATTGGCAGCTCAAATCCCAGAAGTCCTATAAACCATCATTTCAGCTCTTGTTAAAGCTTATAAAATAAAGGGCTTGTCACTTTAACATCCAGAAGAGTGAAGCCACTCTCAAGACCATTCACCCCATTCAATTCCATCACACACACACACACACACTAGCCACAGTTTCCCAGATATCTAGGCAACATCATTTCTGATGACTACAGAGAAGAATGTTTTCTCTAAATTTTGTATTATATGCAATTTTTGTCTTTCTTTGCTAAGTATGTTCATCCACTTGAGTAAACCATTGCTCAAATTTCTTCACTAGCGAAAAAAAAATCCAATTTCATTTTGAAAACGTTGTGCGCACATATCTTTCCTTTCCTCATTATAAAATTATGTGTGACTGCACACACACACACACATCTTAGAGGGAATGCTGTTCCAAGTATTCTTCTAATTAATACCTAACTTCAAGACAAAAGCAATGACAAAAAGAAGCTTACATAAGTACTACTCCACATAACCAAACAATAACATGTCCTGCCTGCAATCAAAATTCACATCAAAGTTTGGATGTACCAGTAACATATTCTTAACAATAACATCTGTTAGTTCCTCTCCAGGATCTTCATATAACTGTATATATATATATAAAATATTACTGTTATTTATCATGGTGGTGGTGGTGGTGGTGATGGTGTAGTAGTGGTGTCGTATCAGGGAAGACTATGTCTTTGGATTCACCTGTATATAACATACTTGACAATAAAATTTGTCACTTCTGCAGGGTCTTTATTCAACTGCTCTTAGGTCTAACATTATTGGCTTGGATGTGTGGTTAAGAAGCTTTCGTCCCAACCATGTGGTGTTGTGAGTGGATTTGATAGATGGAAACTGAAAGAAGCTTGTCACATGTCTGTGTGTGTGTGCATGTCGTCTTCGTCGTCGTCATCGTTTAACGTCCGCTTTCCATGCTAGCATGGGTTGGACGACTTGACTGAGGACTGGTGAGACCAGATGGCTACACCAGGCTCCAATCTGATTTGGCAGAGTTTCTACAGCTGGATGCCCTTCCTAACGCCAACCACTCAGAGATTGTAGTGGGTGCTTTTACGTGTCACCCGCATGAAGGCCAGTCAGGTGGTACTGGCAATGGCCACACTCGAAATGGTGTATTTTATGTGCCACCCGCACAAGAACCAGTCCAGGGGCACTGGCAATGCTCTCGCTCGAAAGTCCTAACACATGCCGTGGGCACAAGTGCCAGAAAGGCGACGCTGGGCACAGGTGCCATCACAATTTCTTTCACTTGCCCCAATAAGTCTTTGCAAGCTGAGTTTCGTGTCCAATGAAGGAGACGACATTGGCATGGGTGCCAGTCGTCAAATTTAACTCGATTTTGATTTCACTTGCCTCAAAAGGTCTTCGCAAGTGGAGTATAGTGTCCAATGAAGGAAGGTACGCATAAGTGGACTGGCTGAGGCCTTAGATTTAGGTCTCACTTGGCTTGCCGGGTCTTCTCACGCACAACATATTTCCAATTGGCAGAGTTTCTACAGCTGGATGCCCTTCCTAATGCCAACCACTCAGAGAGTGTAGTGGGTGCTTTTATGTGCCACCCGCACAAGAGCCAGTCCATGGG
>NC_068996.1:23307999-23318962 GCF_001194135.2 Octopus bimaculoides | reverse complement strand
GTGCCATCACAATTTCACTTTCGCTTGCCCCAATAAGTCTTCGCAAGCTGAGTTTCGTGTTCAATGAAGGAGACGACATTGGCATGGGTGCCAGTCGTCGAATTTAACTCGATTTCGATTTCACTTGCCTCAACAGGTCTTCGCAAGTGGAGTTTATGTGTAGATGTGAATGTTTGTGTGTGTATGGGTATATATGTGTGTTCTGCTGTCTTCTTTCTTTAACTTTGTATGATAGTTGTAGACAATCATCACCATTAAGCAAGCAACTGTGTTAATTTCCAGTCTTCTGTGAAAATCATGTTCTGGCCATAGGGAATATTACTGACTGATGAGTGTTGGCAACAGGAAGAGTGTCTGGTTATAGAAAATCTGCCTAATTAAATTCCATTTCACCTATGTAAAGGTGGAAAAGTAGATGTTAACATGATGATGATGGTGGTGATAGTGGTGATCATGCTGATGATGATGATGATGACAATGTTGAAAACAATGATGATGACAGTTATCATTTATTATAACTACTACTACTACTACTACTACTACTACTACTACTACTACTACTACTACTACTATTATTATTATTATTATTATTATTATTATTATTATTATTATTATTATTATTATTATTATTTCAAGTTGGAATACCTCCAATCAGAGGCAGACGGAGCTGTTGGTCAATCAGGCTCTGAGGGGCCCGCACTCTACATGTTAACTTTACTAAAACAGACATTCAAAGGGGCCCGGTAAACGGTTATGCCCGAGGGCCCTTAATATTCTCAGTCTGCTCCTGCCTCTGATTATGTTTCTGCTTAATCAAACCTAATTTTTGACTAAGTAACAACTATAACAACTGCAAAATTTTCCCCTGACATCTACTCTTGGGTCTTCAGTCAGTTGTCTCAGATTTCGATTTTCACGGTGACATGTCAAGAATCCAGTGATTTCTACTGACTAGGTATTGACAAGTGAGCGGAATGTTGGCAAGAAGATGCGAGCAATGAAGAATATATTATAGACCAACTTGTTAAAATTGTCGATGGAAAATAAGGATTAAAATAAGAGGAAAAATAAGGAACAAATTTATATGACAAACCAGTTAAATCTATTCTACCTTATCTCTATTGTCCTGTTATATTCTATTCTACTTTATCCCTCATATTGTATTCTATTGAATGCTATTCTACTTTAGGCATATTCTATTCTGTTGTATTCTATTCTACTTTATTCTATTCTCTTATATTCTGTTCTACTTTATTCTTATTCTATTTTGCTGTATTCAACCTATTTTTGTTCTACTTTACTTCTATTCTATTCTATTGTATTTTATTATATTTCATTCTGCTTTATTCATCTTATATTCTTTTATTATTCTGTTCACTTCTGTTCATTCTCTTCTACTATAACCAACAGCCTCAAAAAAACTTTAAATTAATTAACCCAATAATCTCTGCAAACTAATATGGCAACAAAATATTAAAGCAGACAGTGACAGTAGTTTTAATCATTACTTTAATAAATATTTATATTCCTAGGTTGAAGTAAACTGAAATATATTTTTGAACTATGATTATAATTTTGGAGCATTAACATGTCTAACTAGTCCAATTAACTTGCAAATCTATTCCTATTTTTGCACTAAATGTTTTGTGTCAACATGTAAAAGACATTTAAATCTCATAAGTGACTACTTTAATAGTTTTAAACCTGTAAATATGCAAATAATAAAAAGACTATTTTTAACCCTCAATTCTGTCGTTAAGTACTTGGGTAACAGCTTCTCTTAAAACAAAACAAAAGCAAAGAAGAAAAATAATTATTGCTTAAATAAGCACAGATATGGCTGTGTGATAAGAAGCTTTCTTTCTTACCACATGGTTCTGGGTTCAGTCCCACTGTGTGGCACCTTGGAAAAGTATCTCTTCTGCTATAGCCTCAGGCTGACCAAAGCCTTGTAAATAGATTTGGTAGATGGAAATTAAGAGAAGTCCACTGTGTGTGTGTGTGTGTGTGTGTGTGTGTATTTTTATGTTTGTCCCCAACCACCATTTGATAACCAGTCTTGTTTCCCCATAACTTAGTGGTTTGGTATAAAAGATCAATGGAATGAAAAAATAAGTACGTGGGTCAATTCATTTGGCTAAAACTCTTTGAGATGGTGCCCCTGCTTGACCACAAGTTCAGTGACTGAAACAAGTAAAAGATAAAAGTATTTGATCATGAAATGAAATTACCAATTACAAGCAGGGCTGAAAATTTTATATGCTGACGATGGAGGAGTGATGCTAGAGCTGTGAAATCTTGCATGCATTCGTTTCAACTCTTAATCCTTCTTATTAATAACTGCATTGTCTCTGTCCAGTTAAATTGGCATCTGACTGTTCAAAGACTTCAAAATGTAACTAGTAGTGGCTTCTCTTGAAAACGGATAAAACTTGGCATTGTGGTGTTATTAAGTACCTGCAGAAAAAAGGTTTAGTCTCCAAGGACATACATGCTGACATAGTTGCTACAGTAGGGGATGACACTCCAGTTTTATCAACAGTGCAAAAGTGGGTAGTTGAATTTGGGAGGGGAAGGAAGAGTGTTGAAGATGACCCAAGATCTGAACATCCTTCAACTGCCACCATCAAGGAAAACATTCATTGTGTTCTCCAAATGGGGATGGCTGATAGGTGATTGACTATAAATCAAATAGCTAATGCTGTTAGCATATCCTGTGAGTGAGTTGAGAATATTCTGCACAAAATAAACTTGGCATGACGAAGGTTTCTGTTGAGTGGGTGCCACGTCTTCTGACACCTGATCATAAGTGTACCAGGCTGATCACATCATGGGAAAATCTGACATTGTCTGAAACAAATCCAGCTGGTTTCCTTGAACGTTTGCTAAGCCAGGATGAGTGTTGTGTTCATCACTTTGAACCAGATACAAAGAGACAATCCAAGCAGTAGAAACACCCCTCCTTCCCTGCATCAAAGAAGGCCAAGGTCTTTTATCTGCAGGGAAGGTGAAGGTTTCAGTTTTTTAGGGGATGCAAGAGGCATTGTGTTGACTGACTATCTTCAAAAGGTCTACACCATCAATGGCCAGTATTATGTCAACTTGCTGAGGCAGATATGAAAGGCTATCAAGTCCAAACACCCTGGAAAATTGACAAAAATGGTCTTGTTTCATCAGGATTTGTGTGCACCAAGGACTTGTGTGCTGGTGCTATCTTTGGTTTCAATAACTATTGAGTATGATTGTGGCTTGCAGCTGAGTGATCAGCCTCCCTATTCTCCTGACTTGGCCCCATCTGACTACCATCTGTTCCTCAACATGAAAACGCACTTGGCTGGGAACCAGAATCACAGTGTTGATGACATCAGATCTGCTGTTGATGACTTTTTTGACTTACAGGATGAAAGCTACTTCAGCAATGAGATGCAAGCACTGTAACACCGATGGAAGAAGTGTATGGACTGCAAAGGGGACTATGTTGAAAAATAGACTTCATTTAGTCACATTTCATGAGAGTATTTTGGTCAGCCTACGAACTTTTCAGATAACCCTTGTATGCATGTGTATGTATATCTATTTATCTGTCTGTCTGTCTGTCTGTCTGTCTGTCTGTCTGTCTGCCTGTATGTATGTATGTATGTATGTATGTACGCATGTATGTGTGTGTATATATTTATATATTATTTATATTATTCTCTTTAATTGAATGCCATGCATCCATTTGCAAGTAAATTTATCTTTGTCTTATTCTAGCGACTCTACTCTATACTGTTTTCTATCTCATCCTCTCTCTAATTCCCTTTTTTTCTCCCCTTCACAGTTTTCTATGTGTCTCTGTCTCTGTCTCTCTCTACCCCTTTTTCTGTTTCTCTCTCTCGTTGCTCACATGTGACCATCGTCCATCTTTCTCTTCCTCACGCGATTATCTTTTTTTTCTTTCAGGACTGTCTTAATGACAGCGCGTATCATATCTCTCTTTTCTCTCTTTTATCTTGTCAAACAAAATATTTCTCCAGCGTTCGCTATTTTACCTTCATTCTGGTCTGATGACTCACCCTCTATGTTTCTTTTCGTTCAGTTTCCTTGTATGTCTCCACTGTCCTGTTTTTGTTCCCAACTTTGACCCCCCCATAAATCCCAAAAACTTTAAAATAGTATAAAACAAAATATTTATTAAACGTTTTATTATTGTTAATGTTACTGCCCGAAATTCATTTTGCAAGGATTTATAAACGGACCTCTACAGCAATATATTTGTAGTAAGTATATCATCTGCTTGGAAGGAATTTTCCTGAAAAATATGATCTTCTAAATTCTGGTATTCTATGAGTGTCCGTTGGTGTATCAGAATATCTAAAACTATTTATGACAGAACATCCTATGTGTTTGAAAAATTTTGACGAAGTCAAATTTTCCTTCTTCTTCCTATGTCTGCTTAATCTCTAATTAATTCTTTTCTTGTTAATAAGTTGGACATGCCACTAAGCATCAATGAAATACCTATCTTATTAGTCTGTTTCAGTCCGCACGGGATCACTGAATTTTGTCGTGAATATCATCTCATCTTTATGGTGCCAATTTATGGCTGTCTGCTATGAAGTGGCAGATAAAAAGACTACAAAGTACCCTTAAGAGAGAAACTGTTGACAACACTAATTTATTATATTGTCTAAAAACGAAACCTTTTCTTTTCTTGCATTTATTTATTTATTTAATTAATTTTTTTTATTGATCCTTTATCTTGACCGATCAAATCAAACCAAGGTTTGTTTTGTTCGACTTGCAAGATGTAAATGTAACCATGTAAACACGCATAACTTAATATAGTATAAATTATTGCTTACCCATGTTTCTACACTAAATAACTTACATGCATGAGTCCGAGTAACCGATATTTGATTTTGTGTCTGATATCTCATATATCAATGATTGCATACATTACTGCATATTAATATAGTAATGCTTAGGACATCGATTTTCGATGAAACAATCGTAAATCTATGAAAAAAAAAAGGACTTGCTCACTCTCATCTCCTTGGTTATTGTTCACATAAATACTCATCTTATTCAAGATTAGCCTTTCTTTACTTCTCTAATTGTACTTAAGTTGCACTTTGTACACCCATTGATGTATTGCCTGTTTAGTATAAAATTAGTTATCAAGTTCTTTTAAATATTAGGAGTAACTGAGTAAAGCTGTATTTTCTTTTCTGTACCTGATAGATGTGCGTTCGAAGTGATACTGTTATAACAATTGAATTCAACCCCCACATTTGGCCACATAGAAATCACAAGTTGATTGTGCGTGCAAAGGCAATTTCTGTCCAATCAACGACTTTTGTTGTCTTGATAGTCTGGCAGCATGAATAAGACTTTCTATGAACAAAGTCTACAAATACAATTCACCTTAACGCAAAGAGGACAGAGTAATTCGGTCCTTAGTGGAGTTCGCTCTAGCTTATAGCCGTTCTCACATCTACTTATTCAACCTGGCGCAATAGATGAAGAAACATACCGTGGTAACACAGCAAAAAGAATATGCATTGATGTGTAAAAATCAGCCTAAATATGAATTTGTGATGATCTCCTGCTCTTGTAATATACGTTGTTTCATATAAAATTTACCTTTCTTGTATTGAATAACACCTGTATTAATGTAGCAATAAATGATGTCTATATACTTAGAATACGCCTTTCTTCGTGCCAACACTACACTGTATAAACCTATTTTCAACCAAACCATTTTACACTCTGATGTGGCACAATTTAGTGATGCTGACTTGCGTTACATATTTTATCCACATAGCTGGTTCAGTGAGCATGCGTTGATATTTCTGGGTATGACTCAGCACCTCTAAATTTATTAATTTGTTATAATATATTGCAGTACAGCTGTAAGTTTCTTTTAGCTAGTTCAATCTGAATAGTTTCTTGATGTTCTCACTAATGGAGTAGGGTTTATCTACGAGCATTGCGAAGTTTCTGGCAAGATCTGACTTAAAGTTTAAAGAAAAGGGTTGTGAACCAGATAATTTTATATGGAAGACAAAAATGGGTTAGGAAATCTTATCTTTCAATCGCTAGATGTTAAAGCATTATTGCTAAAAGAAACTGCTTCAGTGGTGATTTATTTGTTGGTGAGAGCTCAGAGATCATACTGATCATATTGATTAGATTTTTTAAAACGTATGGACGAGTAATAGGGGTTGGTTTTAATGCATGACGATTTTTCATTTGGTTTTCTATAAGTTTTGTATTAATCTGTGCTTAAATCTAGTGTATTGTCTAAAGCAGGGGTTTTCAAACTGTGGTCCGCGGACCACAGGGGGTCCGCAAGGACAAGACAGGGGGTCTGTGGACAGCAAATACTTTTTATGGGCAATTTGATTTTATATATGTTTTTTAATCGAAATCTTTTAATTGACAATAAACCTATTTGTTAAATACTGTTAAATAAATAAATGTAAAAATATATGTTATTTTAAGCAAATATTTATGTGTAAATTTCATAAGCGTTTATAAGTACCCTAAGCTTAAGTACCCTAAGGTAAAGCCTGAAAACGTTTGAAAATCCCTGGTCTAAGGAATTGGTTGAAATTTCTGAAAATACAGATAAAATCTCTCCTACATATATCTAATTCTTTTTGCATGTGGTGAAGCAGTTTAGAATGTGGCAATAGGTTTTGTATGTGGTAAAATGGTTTAGGATGTGTTAAAGATCAGCTCATCACTTCCGTGTTATCCGATGTTTGATGTGCTTGTAAAAGTTTGATAGTAGTGATAGTTGTCATAGAGACTTTAGTCTCTCTCTATCACCTTTTAACAGCATTATAAATGAAGAGACATTAGAACAATTAACAACATAATAAAAAGGTTTTATTTATGACTATGATACTTGGTTTCACAATTTCTGTCATTCAGCTTAGCAGCCGCTGATTAGGTTGTAGTTTGATAATGGAAGGTTCTTCCTTGATGCCTGCCAGAGAACAGTGTAAAAGTGCTTCGTGGAGGAGCGAGGTGTTGTTACGTAGAAGGTCTCAGGCTCAACTCACCGAGATAATGAAAGTAACTGCTTAAGTACGAGTTTTACTACGCATGCGCAACTCGAGGGGCTTCCGGTGGTGAAGTCCCCTGCACATGCGCAGAATAGTACTTCCTCAATGGTGGCTATAATTTCGCGCCACTACATGCTAAATTCTTGTGTGCGCGCGTGTATATACACACATTTAAAATAGTTGGATAAATTCAATTGCTGCGAAGAGTGAAGATTCTAACATTTTGAACTCGTCTTTCACTTGACAGTGAAAAATATAACGCTTGCTGCAATTTTGGCTTTAGTAGTTATACTTCAATCGGTTCTAACGTACTAGAACTGTAGCCAAAGTAAAGGGGTGGGGGTGATTTATCTTAACGATTAATACTGGAAAGGTAGGGAAGACAACATTGAAGTTTTCAAATTTTAGATTAACTGTGGGCATGCTATGTGCAGTGAATTCACAAAATCACGAGAGTGTCACACAAACGTCTTAGCCATATATCTATTTATTGGTTATTTTCTTTTTTAGCCCAGATAAATTTTACAAATCATTAGTTGACTGATCCACATATCCATTGTTCCAGATTTAAACTCTCTTTTCGCCAACTAGTTAAGAACCACAAGTTCATTCTAAGGTATGGTTTATCGTATGGGATGTAGTCTAACAGTGTGTACATGTTGCATTTTTTCCACTGTCCAATCTGATTTTATAGGTCAGTAGCTTCTGGTGATAGCCACAGACACACACGCCTGCAAAAAAAAAACACTATCTCCAAAATAGTAGATTAATCTAATCAAAGAGAGGGTAATTTTGCTCAGTGATTTATCATTATCCTTATTTTCTTATACTAATCTCATTGAGTATGTTATCTTCTTTTTAAATATTTGCGTGGAATAGCATGAAAGTATATCAACACTGAAAGTATTTGTACAGCAAGTTCCATAAAAAAAAAAAATTATCTCTTTAATCTTTTTTTCAACTGAATCGCTTATTTTATGTTTTTTTTTTTGTTTTGTTTTGTTTTTTTGTATATAGCCTCATCATTTTCTTCATATTCCAAGAAAGTAGCAGCTGCTAAATTAAAATACTGTGCATTTGTTGCTGAACATAATCTACCAATTTCTATTTTGGACCACTTACCTGGCTTTGTTGCAAACGCTTGTCCTGATTCTAAAATCGCCCAGGATGCAAAGTGTGCCCGAATGAAAGGCACATACATCTTTCTTAAAGCCATTGGCCCCTACGGCTTCAACGCTTTATTAAAAAAAACTTCATTCATCAAAATTCTCACTCGTTATTGATGAAACAACTGATGTTTCAACTAAAACAACTTGTCTTGGTTTCCAGATATTATGACGTTGAAATTCAAGACAGTCGACGATTTTTTTACACTTATAGAAATACAAGATTGCAGTGCTACGGGTATATACAACTGTCTTCTATCATTCTTAAACGAACACGCTATTCCTCTGGAAAATTTGATAGGTTTCGCCAGTGATAATGCAAATGTTATGATGGGAAGTAAAAGAGACGTTCAGCACTCGTTGAAGAAGAACAGGTCAGATCTTTTTGTGCGTTCATGGCTCTTTTAAGCTTATGCATCCGATAGCCTTCAGCCTGGAATTCCAGATAGTTTCTTCATCAAACGCGTGCAATGAATTACCGAATTCTGTCGAAGAATTGACAAGAAGTATTTATACATACTTTAGTCACAGTCCTAAGCGTATCAATGAATTCAAAGATCTACAGAAAATAGCTTCAATTGATCCTCACAAAATCCTGCATGCAAGTTGCACTAGATGGCTCTCTCAAGCAAGTTGTGCAGCGCATTTTAGAGCAGTGGCCAACACTGCTGGCATATTTCACACAACCAACATTAGAGGGTGGGTGTCCAATTACGGCTCGACAAATTTTCACTGAAATGAAAAATCCTCTTACAAAGATGTATTTAGCATTTCTCTCTTTCATTTTAACCGACGTTAACAGACAATCTGGAATTCCAGACCGAAGGCTATCAGTTGCATAAGCTTAAAAGAGCCATCAACGCTGGAATGAAGGGAATTTTAGCAATTTCATCAGACCTGACTTACTTTCTGTCATCAATGTGTGTGAGATTGATATCAACGATGCAACGACACATCAAACATTAGATTGTATCTACTTTGGCGCTGTAGCTGAGAGAATTTTATAAGAAAATGCTACCACCATTGCCCCTGATGAATTATTGACTTTCCAACAGAATATACAACGATTCTTTGTTAGTCTTTCAAATCAAATGCTCGTGCGGTTTTCGTCTTGCGATATGCAGAACAATTTGGGATTACTAGAAGCGTTGGACCCAACCAACGTAATTGAAGGAAGGTGATTCCCAAGTCTTTGTGATCAAAAAGATTTCAAAGAAATTATTCAGGAATGGCACCACTTGACTGTTGAAGGTTGTTCTTTCATCCTGTATAACGAGCCAGAAAAATTTTGGTTTGCTATTTCACAAGAGAAATGTGGTGATAAGTACCGCTATCCACTGTTGTCATCCTTTATGCTCAGTCGTCTTACTTTACCACACTCCTCTGCAGCGTCAGAAAGAATTTTCTTTGTTTTCCACAATATCAAAACTAAAAATCGAAATTCCTTGAAAACTTCTACGCTTAATGCTCTTATGAGGTCGACAACTTTGTTGTGAAATACCGATTGTACGACGTGGGAGCCGGATGAACAACTTTGTAAAACATTATTTGAAAAAAAATTGGTACAACAGAGAACCTCCTCCCAAAGATGATTTTTCTTTTTGATGTCCAAACATTCAACGTTTCAATAAATGTTTTCCAAATCAAAAAATGCATAAAAAGTTCGTTTTGACTGTATTTGGAGGCTTCAGTAAAATTCTGTATGCTTTGAAAAAAAATCTGTACGTTTTGAAAAAAAATTCTGTACGTTTTAAAAACACCTTTAGCAGCGCTGTTCCCAACAGACCACCAGTGCCCAAACTTTGACAGAACCTTCCGAATATGGATCGGCCTGATCGGTCACAGCCAGATGCACTGTGACCCATCTTCTATGTGATGTCCGGGTCATCATCAACAACAACTGACAAACATTAATGATAATGACTGCGACTGTGACAGCTGGACCTTACTTTAGATTAGTTATATTAAATATGTTATTATATTATATTAAATATGTTATTATAAACCCTTGGTACAACACTCAGGTTTGTCTTCCACCTCTAAGAGTGAATTTTTTGTTTATTTTTGCATTTGGTTCTTGCTTTCATAACCTTCTAAGTTTTTAATTCAGTAAACTAATATATATATATATATATATATATATATAGGCGTAGGAGTGGCTATAGGCATAGGAGTGGCTGTGTGGTAAGTAGTTTGCTTACGAACCACATGGTTCCTGGTTCAGTCCCACTGCGTAGCACTTTGGGCAAGTGTCTTCTGCTATAGCCTCGGGCCGACCAAAGCCTTGTGAGTGGATTTGGTAGACGGAAACTGAAAGAAGCTCGCCATATATATGTATATATATATGTGCATGTGTGTATATGCTTGTGTGTCTGTGTTTGTCCCCGATGCTGGTGTGTTTAAGTCCCTGTAACTTAGCGGTTCGGCAAAAGAGGCCGATAGAATAAGTACTTGGCATACAAAGAATAAGTCCTGGGGTTGATTTACTCAACTAAAGGCGGTGCTCTAGCATGGCCGCAGTCAAATGACTGAAACAAGTAAAAGAGTAAAGAGTATAAGTATATATATATATGTTAATTCTCTAAATGAAGTATTAACAGTAACTGCACGATAAAGTGTAGTATATTGCCACTTAAGTGTGGCTGACCCCTAGGGGTGGATGTTACTGTTGCTTTTAGCCCCAGGAGGACATCTCCTCCAGCTGGCTTATCGACACACGACTGTGTCCTGTTTGCCAAGGGA
>NC_068996.1:23304977-23306892 GCF_001194135.2 Octopus bimaculoides | reverse complement strand
TATATTACAATGGACAATACCAAGTGGACTCTCACCTTTTATCTCTCATGTTTCTCCCTCTTTTACTTTGTTCTTGGTGACTTCTTCTTTGTGATATAATGCTTGGGAAAGAATATATTTGCGGCTGAAGATAGCTTTACACCATCCTGTCTATCAATTATATACCAATATAATGATGCAACGACTATAAAGCTTGAAACATGTGTACCGCGGAATCCTTTGTGTTCTGTTTTTATTTTTATGTTTTTAATATATATATAAATATATATACTAACAGAGAAAGTAGTCTTTATATGTTGCAGATGTGCAGATACATTAAACACCAAGAATGTACAAAAAATAGACTCCCTTGTATGCCGGTGGGGGATCCCTAGAAGTAGTAGACAGTTTCCATTACTTAGATGACCAAGTTAGTAGTAGTTATGGTTGCTCTGAAAGTATAGCTGCTGGAATAAGAATAGGCTGGGTGAAGTTCAGAGAGCTTCTTTCGTTACTTAGGTGACCAAGTTAGTAGTAGTTGTGGTTGTTCCGAAAGCATAGCTGCTGGAATAAGAAGAGGCTGGGTGAAGTTCAGAGAGCTTCTACCTTTGTTAGTAATGAAAGGCCTCTTCCTCAGAGTGAAAGGTAGATTATACAATGACTGTGTATAAACAGCTATGCTACATTGGTTGTGACTAATGAGGATATGCAAAGAACTGAAAGAAATCAAGCCAGTATGCTCCACTGGATGGGTAATGTCAGTGTGCATATACAACAGAGTGTGTTTTGAGAGAAAAACTGGGTATATGTAGCATCAGACAGTGTGCAAGAGAGAAGACTGTGGTGGAATGGCCATGTAATGCATATGAATGAAGTTAGTTGCATCAAGAGGTGCTGATCTCTAATTGTAGAGGGAACATGCAGAATGGGAGACCTACGAAGACATGAAATGAAGTGGTGGGAAAGGATCTACAGATGTTGGCACTCACAGAGGGGATGACAGGGGACTGAGACTCCTGGTGATTTGTTGTGCTTGAAAAAACACATCATACCAAGTAAAAGCATGGTTATCCTTGCAAACAGGTTCATCCCCTGCAACCCTCTCTAGATAAGCATACCTAATCCAGCAGGCTCATAGGTGCTGATACCATGTAAAAAGCACCCATGCTGTGGCTGTGTATAAGCACCCAGTACACTCTGTAAAGTGGTTGGCATTAGGAAGGGCATCCAGCCAGAGAAACCATGCCAAAACATTCCTCCAGTAAGTCAGAGCCTGTCAAACCGGCCAACATGGAAGATGATATACATACATACATACATACATACATATATGTTTATATTGTATACACACACACACACACACACACACACACACACACACACAAACACACACATATACAAATAGTTTCTGATAGAAATACTCGGAACCTCTGTCTTCAAGACCTCAGAACAACACTACTTGAGAGACAATATCCACCCTCACTTATAGATGATGGAATTAAATGTGCCAAGAAAATAGGCATTGAAACACTAAGGGAAATAAAATGAAACACCTCATCTCAAAATACTACCGTATATATCAACTCACAACCTTAGAAACAATGAGGCATACAACACTATTGTACAAAATCTGCCTATGCTCACTAGGGATCCTAAAATGAACAACATTCTGAAAACACTATCACCAATTACTTTCCCTTAAGATTTTTCTACTTGATTCATTCACAAACTTTCATACAAGAACATGGACTAAAATCTTCCTAAAAAAATACAAAATTACAATAATTTCAATGTCTTGATTAGCGAAAGCGAAACCGGTTGACAACCACAATACTCTTTCATTTAAAATATATTAAAACTATGTAAAGTATGTGCATTTTCCTTCTTTTATTTTATATATATACGTGATTTGATTTGATTTAGCTTCAGCTCATGA
>NC_068996.1:23300102-23302893 GCF_001194135.2 Octopus bimaculoides | reverse complement strand
TGAATATATATATATGGATATATATATATGAATATATATAGAGTTAGATGGAAGGCACATTTTTTTGATAAAAAAGAACAACCCACTAACATGTCTGAGGATGAATTAAGATTTAAGAAATTGTTTAAATCCAGAAAAAAATCCACCGTATAATCATAAATTGGATAAATTTGAAGAAGAAACTTGGTCAGTAGTCAGGAATATTAAATTTAAAAAATCTTCGAACATGAACCAACATTTAAGATATCTAAATACAATTACTAAGGAAATAAGGAATACGAACAGAATTTTGGTGAAATCTGATAAAACCGGAAATATTTATAAATTAACCAAACAACACTACACGGATTTACTGAAGAAAGAAATTGAGAAATATTATAAGATAACAAATAGAAATACACTTAAGAAGGCAAATATGGAAACCAAAGAGATAATGGGAAAATACAACCTGGCAGATAGAACAGAACCTATGATACAAAAAGAACCGAGATTCATTCTTAAAGATCACAAAGTGAATTTTTGGACACAACCATCTTTAAGACTCATCTGCCCGACAAAATCGGACATAGGGATACTGAGTAAAAATATTATAAATAAGTACATAACTATTATAGTGGATAAGTTGAAGTTAAATTTGTGGTTGAAAACAGACCAAGTCATCGGATGTTTTAATTCTATTGAGGACAAGAAAAATACTAAATTCATTCAATTTGATATAGCTAATTTTTATGCATCCATTAACCCGATCATATTGAATAAGGCACTATGGTTTTTTCATAATAAGGCAGGGCTTACTAGAGAAGAAATTAAAGTGATATTAGCTGCAAGGAAGTCTTTTATTAGTTTTAATGATAAAGTATGGATACGTAAGGATACACCGGATGCTTTCGATGTCCCCATGGAGAGTTCGGACTCCGCACAAATAGCTGATAAGGTAGGTTCTTTTATTCTTTATAAATTGGATGATCAATTTCCTATGACTAGGTGGGGTATATATAGGGATGATTGCCTTCTATATATTAGGAATAGCTCCAACCAACAATTACAGAGAATTAAAGGTAGATTGGCTAAATTTTTTTGTAGAATGGGGATGAATATCATGAAGACGATATTTCTTTAGCTAATTTCTTAGATGTGAAATTAGATATTAAAAATGAGACATATAAACCATATCATAAACCTTCCACTAACCTGAAATATATCAGTAAGTGGAGTAACCATCCTAGAAAAATTATCGATAATTTAGTAAGAAATATTTCATTAAGACTTTCTAAATTATCTGCAAATGATATGGTTTTTGATAATGAAGCTCAATTCTATAATTCGGCATTAAATAGGGCAAGATACAAAGAGAAGGTTTACTATGTCAAACCTGATTGTAACAATATTAAGAAGCAGATATGAATTATAAGAATAAGTATAAGAATAAGTTAAGAGGAAATAAGAAAAATAAATCCAGAGATATTCATAAACGTAACGTAGGTAATTTAAATTTTTTAAAGAATTATACAAATAACTGGGATAATACTAAAAATGATAATGTATGGTTCATAATCCCTTTTTGTAGAAATGTTAAATCTAATTTGATTGCACAGTTTAGAGGTGATACGTAGATATTTCCCAAAGAATTCACATTATGGTAAAATTATTAATACACATAGCATTAGGTTTGGTTTCTCAAACACTAAGAACTTAGCCCAAATAATTGCAGCTCATAATTTTAAAATACTTAAATCAAAGGGAATTGGGGAGGATAGTGATGAGAACCCTGATAATAATAATAATAATAATAATAATAATAATAATAATAATAATAATAATAATAATAATAATAATAATAATAATAATAATAATAATAATAATAATAATAATAATAATAATAATCGTACTAGGATTACAGTAACAGAGGTTAACCCCAGAAGATTGAAGTTTGAAGGCCCAAATGCTAGATCGAAGAATATTGTTTATCAATGTAAGGTAACGACCCAAACAGATATTAACATATATGTGGGTTGTTCTTCGGGACAAATTTGTAAACGAATATCGAATCATTATAATATGTTTGGAGATACAAGTAAAATGGCGAATACTAGTCTTAGTAAATTTATTTGGGGACTGAAGGAACAAAAAAAGCAATATTCGTTAGAATGGTCAATTATTGGAAAAATTTTCCCTTATGACAAAGGTAAGAGATATTGCTCGTTGTGTAATCTAGAATTATTTTTTATATTATTTTCTAAGGGTAAGTTAATAAATAAACTCACATATAATGCTTTCAGATGTAGTTATTTTCTTAGGGATATGTTTTTCTGGTTTAAATAAATTATAAATTTCAGTATGATCGGGTATTATAATATAATATTAGGTTTAAAGACAGGGTATATTAACTGTATGATTTATTATTACTAATAATCTAATTATATATTTGTATTTATTTACTAAAGTTTCTAGAGATAATATAATATAGATTTCCATTAGTTTAGAATTTATTACCAGTGATCAATAATTTGTATTACTTGATTGTTTATAATTAATAATATTATTAGGGTATTCTCCCTTAGACGGACTTATGAGAAGGAATTCTGAATATGGATCAGCCTGAGAGATTATAAATTTTTTCTGGTGTTTACTTTTTACTTTTTACCCTGAGGATGTGTAAGGAAATTTACTTATTTAACTTGAATTAAGAGTTGAATGTCACCTTATACAGAAATGTATACATAGGTAATAAACTTTAATATATATGGATTTAGCGTCAAAGCTCTTATTTAAATTTTTGATATGTATATAT
>NC_068996.1:23298142-23300092 GCF_001194135.2 Octopus bimaculoides | reverse complement strand
TAACCCAACCCTAACTCTATATAAAATATAAAATAGCTCAATATTCTACTTCTCCTAATCGAGTTTAAGTTCCTCTGCTGACAGAATACGAAATCCAGAAGATGAATAGATAAGAACTTTTTCTTTCAACCTCGTTCATGTACTCCTGTTTCTGCATAGATCATAACCCTATACCCCGCCCCAGACACACTAGCCAAATTGACTACATCCTTGCCAGAAAAAGGGAAAGAGGACTGCTTATAAATGCCAAATCTATCTATCTATTTCTTTACAATGTAAACATAGCCCGATTGATTCGTCTTCCTTATTTGTCTTAAATTCATGCATATCCGTTAATTGCCACATTTTATTTGTTTATTTAATTTTATTCAAGTTTATCATTTCTTTAACTCATTCTCTCTAAATTTTTCCACCATAGTGTAAAAGTGCAGAAGTGGCTCTCGCCTAAACTTGCTGGCTCTTGATATCCCCCTCTCCACCTTTACCATAAGTTCCTATCGTCTGGCATTCTTGGTTGTCTCCCGCAAACACTTCTAAGAGCCAAATGCCATCCCCACCCCTACCCAGGGTTTATCGATCATATAGCGCATAAAAATGGTGTAGTGTATGGAGGTTGTAGGCTATTGTTTGTTTATGAATTCTGCCGTAACGTGGTCTATACATGTACAGTAACTACTCCAACTAATAATTACATTTATGTTGGTTGTACAATCAATCTTAAACAGCGATTATACAATCATTTTTCCTCATTCAAACTTAAACATAAGGCCAATAGCACATCATTATCTAATAAAATTTGGGAATTGAAGGAAAATAGTATCGATTTTAACCTTAAATGGGAAATCATCAGGAGGGCACAAACCTATAGAAATAGTAGATATGGCTGTGGACTGTGCTCTATGAAAATTTATGAAATTTTTAAACTTAAAGATAATCCTAATCTAATTAACAATATATCTGACCTTAGGGTTCTATGTGTACATTGTTACTCTCGCACCTTTAAATATTTTAAAAAGTAAACATTGCTAATAATATATTATTTTAATCTCTTTCGTTTCCCAGACTATTAACTACTTTATTTAAGTTATAACTTTAAAGTATAATTTTGGAATACATTTTAACCTTTTCCAACCCACTGATAATATTCCTACATCTCTCTAGCTAATTCTAAGTCTCTTCTACCATATTATCAATTCTGAAACCATAGCTTTAATACTCTTAGTTTAGTCCTGATTTTCTAACTTTATTCCTCCCCTTTTTGCCTTCTCCTTCTTCTTCCCCCCCCCCACCTCACTTTGATTTGTTTTGGCCATTGATATCTTCTCTTATAGGTTTTTCTTATAATATCTCTCTTCTACTACCCCACATAAATGTATATCTTATTTTTACTATAAATGTTTGTCTTATTCTAATTTAACTATTAATGTTCTCTATGGTTTTAAATTTAGTACTTTAGTTTGTTGTATTCTAAATATACAAACGAATAGATATATTCTTAATAATTCTCCAATATCTTGACCTAAATTCCCTTACCTTAAATTTTCCTCTAGCCACTCCTTAGGGTATTGTCCTTCCATTTTCATTTCTATATATATACGTAAAAGCACCCACTACACTCTCTGAGTGGTTGGCGTTAGGAAGGGCATCCAGCTGTAGAAACACTGCCAAATTAGATTGGAGCCTGGTGTTGCCATCCGGTTTCACCAGTCCTCAGTCAAATCGTCCAACCCATGCTAGCATGGGAAGCGGACGTTAAACGATGATGATGATGATATATATATATATATATATATATTTTCCTTTTTTCTCTTGCTTGATTCACCCCTAATCTGCTGTCCCTTACTACTTAATCTACCTTCCTCTAAATTTGAAATTACTGCTATCTTACCCCTCATTCTAAAAAGAAGAACAAATAGAATATATAGAAATTAAATTCCTGTTTGATTCACT
>NC_068996.1:23297037-23298042 GCF_001194135.2 Octopus bimaculoides | reverse complement strand
TGCTCCAGCATGGCCGCAGTCAAATGACTGAAACAAGTGAAAGAATATATGTATCCATATATATATATATATATATATATAACTGAGTTTGTGAGAGTGTGTTTGTGTGTGTTGCATCTATAGAAATCCACATTTTCCACTTTTTCGTAAAAAATTTTTACATCAATGGACTTTTCTCGATGTGAACTTTCCAATGGCGTAATTAGATTTTTAAAATTCCGTTTACTTTGTGTAATTTAAGGGAGATTTGGCTGTTGTTTCTAGCAACTTTGATATTACTTCCCTTCTACCTGTAGCAGCGTTCATCGATCACACACTCAACATATAATATAGAGAGTAAGAGTAAAAGAAGGAGAGAGAGAGAAAGTGATACATACAAAGTCTTCTTCTTCCTCTCTCCCATTTAATAGTTTTCTTGTATCCCTCTACCTCTAACATATTTTTCATAACATAGAAACGTAAATCACACGCAACCACACATATGTGACCTGTGACAACAACATACACATAAACACACACATCAACATTATAGATATAAGATCTACTTTCTGTGTCATGCGCACGCATTGCTATTTTATAACTGTCTTCCGTTCTCCCTTCCTCTCTCTTCATTGCTAGCGTTCTCTATTCCTTTCTCCCCCTCTCTCTACCTCTTCCTCTCTTGCTCTCTCAAACGCATACACGTGCAAGTACACAATCATTCAGTAAAATATAACTCATGTTCGTCAATGTTTTGTAAATATACCACGATTTTCACTAGGGTGTTAGGGTTAGGGTTTTAGGGTCAGGGTTACAGTTTTAGGGTCAGGGTTAGGGTTTTAGGGTTAGGGTTTTAGGGTTAGGGTTTAGGGTTAGTGTTAGGGTTAGTGTTAAGATTAGGGTTGGGTAATCGTGCAGGTGTTAATCTGAAAAATTATAGATATGTGAAAAGTACCGACCCTGCCATCTATTATAACTTTTATTGTTCTGTTTAATATATACATAGATTATGCCTCCAAAGAAGAG
>NC_068996.1:23291022-23296842 GCF_001194135.2 Octopus bimaculoides | reverse complement strand
CAAAATGATGCATCAACATCTTCTGCCCAATCTGATAGAATTCTGGCAAAACTGTTTAGCAACAGATCGCCAGCAATTGCTTCATCACAAATTGCCATCCTAGCTCCTGTGAAAAGGGATTACCCTGCTATGTATAATCAGGGCAGTGCAAAAAGTTGTTTTGCACAAGCATTTCTCTAGCCAATTAGACAGATGAAATTTATGTACGCTTAATAATTTTACGCAAAACAGCCTTCAGACTTTTCCTATTAATTTCATCGTCATTTGAATTATGAACATATTTACATGATAAGGGTTTTTTTCGTTGTAAGGCTTTCTTTTTTAGTTGATTTTCACCTAGCAAGACTTATCGTACATGGCATAATAAGTCACACCCAGACAAGGTCGGGTTATACTGCCAGTATATATATATATGGATATATATATATATATCATCATCATCATCGTCGTCGCTTAACGTCCGCTTTCCATGCTAGCATGGGTTGGACGATTTGACTGAGAACTGGTGAAACCAGATGGCTATATATATATATATATATATATATATATATGGAAACATATATATATATTTTTTTTTTTCTGTAAGCTCAGAGCTGCATGCCATTTTGCTATACTGTTATTATTGAGAGCCTCTTCCAATATGTGGCACTTGGTGAAGAATGGAGTTTGATGTAGCTACCCTCATTTGCCGTGAGGTAGGTTCATCTGGGACTCTCGACAGGAAGAGGTCCAGCTTTGATTTAAAAACACTTACATCTACTTTGTGCAGGTTCCTCAGGCTCTTTGAGAGAATATTAAAAAGCTGTGGGCTTCTGAAACCCAGGCTGTTGCAGTAACTGATCCTGAAGCGCGATGGCATTACTGGGATTTTTGGCACTATGCAGTGTCGTCCCGTTCTGGCATTGGTGTAGCTTTCAATGACCTTGGCAGAATTTGAACTCAGAATGTAGCGACAGACAAAATACCACTAAGCATTTCATCTAGCACACTAACAATTCTGCCAGCTATCACCTTCATAACAACAACAACGACAACAAATAGTAGTAGTAGTATTATGGGGGTATAATTAATAGTAGTAGTAGTAGTAGTAGTAGCAGTAGCAATGTTAGTGGTAGTTGCATTAGAGGAAGAGTACAGGTTGTGATAGTAGTGAATCTGATGATGATAGTGATGTTGATGAGGCGACAGTTTCTGTCAGAGACAATCAGACAGGCTTTAATCAATGAAGTAGACACCAACACTTGATGGGTGATTTATATCAGGAGGAATAGAAGATTAAGTTTCAAATCAGATGGAAAATATACAACCAAATATCTCTGGCACAACAAGTCTGTTGTACCTTGCTATGCAAAGTTAATGAACTGGAATTGCATGGAGAGACAGTATGGTAATTAATGCCATTTTATGGCTAATTATTTAGAGACAAATGAACTAGATTTTAGTATCATAGTAATAGGCACAATATGGTGACTTTTAGTGACTATATAGACTTATTTACATACAACTAGGTAGATCAGACTGTTGATAGTGAAGTGTGTTGGTCATGGACACAGTACAGTGAATTATACCACACTGTGGTACCTACTTACAGTGTGGTAGACAGTTAAGTGTGTTGTTCACAGAGACGGTACAGGAAACTATATTACACAGCTAGGTAGACTGGACTGTTGACAGTTAAGTGCATTGGTCATGGACAGAGTACAGTGAACTATACCACACTATGGTACCTACTTACAGCTAGGTAGACTGGGCTGTTGACAGCTATGTGTGTTGGTCATGGATTAGGTATAGTGATATAAACTGAGTTAAAACTAAAAACTAGAAGAGAATTCTGTGTATACTTAAAGCAGTTTCTTCGTTGGTAGCCTAATTTACTGTGGTATTCATCTTGAGATATCTCTTATAGTGTTAAAATAACACACACAAATTGTGAAGATTTAAATAACGAAAATTTCAGAGATTCAGAAAATTCTCTGAGAATTTTTTGAAACTTGGTATTTTTTGCATTGTTCCAAAAACTTCTTTGAGGGTTTTGAGATTTATGTAATCTATTAAAAACTCTTACCCTTTCACACTGTCTCACTTTTTCATTTTATCCTATCTTGTTCATAAGTGCTTTTGACTTCTATTAACTTAGCTTGATGTCCTGTTTTTATTCTGATATAATACTTCACTCTCCTCTTTCAAGTACAAAACTAATCTCCTTCAAAATAAGATCCTCTGACATCATTGCACTTGTGGCACTCAAGTCACTTTGTGAAGTCCTCCAAAGTGAAGATGTCGAGGACCCTTGTCATGACCTCCATCTTAAACGGTACAGGAAGCAACTGTAGGAAGAGTGAGGGACAATTACAATTTTGATGCCCATCTCTGTCACATAGTTGATTACCAGGATAGAAATGTGAACTGGTGCAGGTGCCCCAACCTTTTGCAACAAAATCTCTTCCTGAACTCCCTCAAAACCTTCACTAAGTACTCTCTGTTGACCATCTGGCCAAAGGCAATCCAGTGGCAATAGATGATACCCTTGCTATCAAAAAAGGGGTTCATCGTGAGCTTCCCAGTGTACTTGCTTTACCTGGCCACTTGTGTCAGCGAAAAACAAATCCTGGGCTCATACAAGTTAATCCATAAGCAACATGAAGTATTTCATAAATTTCTATTATGATTTTGCTTAGTTTAACATGAAACTCTTATGCATAGCTAACTTCTAAATTGTCCTTATATCCTGATTACATTCTGAAAAACTTGTCAGCTGTAACAAGCAGTGTTTAGTAGGGTGTGTTCAAAGAGCTGTTACACCTACCTCCTTCAATCTGGAATAATGAAAGTTGGCAGGTCAGCTTATTAGATGAATAGTAATGGTATACTAAAATTACTAATATAGGATGGTTATAAGAGGAATACTAAAAAGTTCCTGGCTTTAAGGGTATCATGAAAGGGTAGAGCTGTTACCTTTACAGGGGATGTAGGACAACTATTTAGAAGATATGCAAAAAAATCATGAAGGTATAGAATATATTTCTCTTTTTTCAGATTTAACGCATGATAGCAGCTCCTACAATGGAGTTTGGTAAAACTGAAGTACAGTTGGTCATGAAGTTCCTCTTTTTGTAAGGCAAAGTAACAGTGGAAATCTATGGTGAGATGAATAAAGTCTTGAAGGATGGCTGACCATCTTACTCCACAGTGAAAATCTGAGTATCAAAGTTTCCAACTGGACATTTTGAGGTCACAGATGAGCCCTGGTCAGGAAGATCAATTTCTGCAACCACTGAAGACAAAGCTGATGCTGTGCACATCATGATTCTCAAGGACTACCAGATTTCACCTGAGGTCATAGCCGAGAATCTGGGGATTTCCCATGAAAGAGTTGGCTACACCATCCACAACATTCTGGACATGAGAAAGCTTTCTGCAAAATGGGTGCTGAAATGCCTGAACACAGATAAGAAGCAAATCAGAATAACGACATCAAAGGTGATTTTGGACAGATTTGCAGTGGGATTTTATGGCTTGTCTAGTCACCATGGATGAAACTTGGCTTCATCATTATGATCCCCAGACCAAGGAACAATGAAGTGGCACCACAACGGTTCACCACATCCCAAGTTGACCTTGAATTGGTTGACCACCCACCTTATTCTCCTGACTTGCCCCCACCCATCCACCCCTCCGACTATCACCTCTTTCCACAACTGAAGAACCATCTCAAAAGAACAAAATTTCACTGATTCAGAAGTGATCACCACTACAGAAGCCTGGTTGGAGGCCCAACTTTCAGAGTTCTTTTTACCAGAACTTAGAAAAACTGAAGGACCACTGCAATACAGAAACTGAAAGAAGCTTGTCATATGTGTGTGCGTGATTGTCCCTAGCCCCATCACTGCTTGACAACTGGTGTTGGTGTGTTTATGCCCCATAACTTAGTGGTTCAGCAAAAGTAACGGATAAAATAAGTACTAGGCTAAAAAAAAGCTTTATGGTCAATTTGTTCAACCAAAACCTTTAAGGCGGTGCTCCAGCATGGCCACAAATGACTGAAACAAGTAAAAGATATACATCCAGCACAAGTCTCACATGATAAGAAGTTAATTCATGTCTGAAAAGAATAAAAACAGCGAGCGAGATCGTTTCCAGTGCTGATGGACTGGCTCCTGTGCAAGTGGCACATAAAAAACACCATTTTGAGCGTGGCCATTGCCAGTACCGCCTGACTGGCCTTCGTGCCGGTGGCACGTAAAAGCACCCACTACACTCTTGGAGTTGTTGGCGTTAGGAAGGGCATCCAGCTGTAGAAACTCTGCCAAATCAGATTGAAGCCTGGTGTCGCCTTCTGGCCTGCCAGTCCTCAGTCAATCGTCCAACCCATGCTAGCATGGAAAGCGGACGTTAAACGATGATGATGATGAAAGGAAAATTGTTTGATTAATAGCCTTTTAGATCTGAACAAAGTTAAAAATGCAGAACATGACATGACCTGATTTGGCTTTTCTCAGGTGAGAAAAACTTTGACCAGAACAGAAAAAATAAATGGTTATGTTCTAAAGTTCCAAGTCATGGCTTTTGAAGTTGCCAGTAAAGGACAAGTCCTGGAAACAGTTGTCAAGCTCTGGGTATACAGAGTACACGATGGAAGGTTGTATAAGTTACAGCAGGACTCTGCGCTATCACATAAGGCTCAAGAAACTGAAGAATGGGTTGCTAACAATTTTCAAGACCCTAAACCTTTGGCTCAAAAGCAAAAAATTTTAATCACCAGATTTCAATCTATTGGATTACTAAGTGTGAAGTGTTGTTGAGAGAAAGAGAGAGAGAGAGAGAGATCAACATCCCCATGAGACCAACGATTCTTTGAAGACCACCATAGTCAGAGTAGTGTCCAATATAAATCAGGATCATTTAATTTGAACTTTAGACAATTCAGACCTCACATACAAGCAGTTATTGATGCTGAAGGTGACTACATTGGATAAGATTATGAAGAAGACAGTCTAGTTTATATGTACAAATTTTTTCATTAACTAAGTTGTTTTCTGTTATTATATATACTCTTTAGTCTTTTACTTATTTGAATGAATAAATTTTAAGTTTTTATCATAGAGCCAAGAGCAGTCTTAGGCAAATTGGTAACAAGAAAAGGGCTTAATATCATGCAAGAGTTAGCTTCAAATCTCACTCTTCTATTGTTGCCATCATCATCGTCGTTTAACGTCTGCTTTCCATGCTAGCATGGGTTGGACGATTTCACTGAAGACTGGTGAAACCAGATGGCTACACCAGGTTCTAATCTGATTTGGCAGAGTTTCTACAGCTGGATGCCCTTCCTAACGCCAACCACTCCAAGAGTGTAGTGGGTGCTTTTATGTGCCGCCGGCACGAAGGCCAGTCAGGTGGTACTGGCTACGGCCACAGTCAAAAATGGTGTATAGTATTGTGGTTAAGTTCTCTTTAAAACCGTGCAGCTCTAATGTTCAACTCCCCTGTACAACTCCTAGTGTTTCAATTATTTATATAACACACACACAAGCTAGTAATGTTAGGCAGGCAGTAATAGAGTTACCATGTAGCTAATAGTCTACTGTTTTGTTTTTGCAGTTACTATCATGGCTAGAAACAGTACACACCATGCATTGGCTGTTGAAATACTCTTTTACTTGTTTCAGTCATTTGACTGCAGCCATGCTGGAGCACCGCCTTTAGTCGAGCAAATTGACTCCAGGACTTATTCTTTGGAAGCCTAGTACTTATTCTATCGGTCTCTTTTTGCAGATCCGCTAAGTTACGGGGACGTAAACACACCACCATCGGTTGTCAAGT
>NC_068996.1:23259200-23290709 GCF_001194135.2 Octopus bimaculoides | reverse complement strand
CTGCACCCTGAATCATAATCAGAGAAGCAAAACTCAGTATGGCTGTGTGGTAAGAAGGTGGTGAGCTGGCAGAAACGTTATCACGCTGGGCGAAATGCTTAGTAGTATTTCGTCTGCCATTATGTTCTGAATTCAAATTCCGCTGAGGTCGACTTTGCCTTTCATCCTTTCGGGGGTCGCTAAATAAAGTACCAGTTATGCACTGGAGTCGATGTAATCAACTTAATCCCTTTGTCTGTCCCCTCTATGTTTAGCCCCTTGTGGGTAATAAAGAAATAAGAAGCCTGCTTCCCAGTCACATAGTTCTGGGTTCAGTCTTGCTGTGTCACTCTGGGCAAGTGTCTGCTACTATAGCCTTGGGCCAACCAAAGCCTATTGTGTTTCCCTGTCTCCAACCACACTGTTTGAGAATTGATGTTTCGTATGTTTACATCCACATAACTTAGTTTTGCAAAAGACTAAATGAGTATCATTTGACCAACATTCTTTAAGGTGGTAGCTAAGCAAGGCCACAGACAGTTAAAACATTTTCTGTGCAAGAAAAAAATACAAATCTGTACACAGAAACTACAACCATTGCATTCAAATTGTGATATTCATTCTGCTTCAGTTATTATGTGAAGTCACTCTAGTCACCAAACAAACAAACAAGTGATCAGGACAAGCAGAAACACATAATTGATACTGGTCATTTAACGTCCACTTCTATATATTTGCATGGACAAGATGGAACTTCTTGAGGCAGATTTTCTCCTAGACACCCTTCTTGTCACTAGCCCTCACTATTTTCCAACTAAGATAATATATATTTCTCCATGGTCAGACAGGGTTTGGCAGAATGTTAGAAATGACAGTAGTAGTCATTTACAACCATCAAATGTCAAAACAAACAAAAACATACACACACACACAGAGTTAAATACAAAGTTCTGCCTCATTTTAGACATTAACTTTGAAGACAGTCAACACAGAATGCAATATAACTTTTTCATTTTCTGTTCTAATGCTTTTCTTACACGTTTCAAATTAATTGAATACTAAATTGTTTAGTATTTTCTGTAATTTGAGCCCTCTAGAATGAGTGGTGATCAGACATAAGATGTATGAATACAAAAAGAGTTCCTCAGCAAAAGATTCAAGAAATATTGGTTCTGCCCATAAAAATGAAGCACCAACTGTCCGAATATGCTAATGAAGGTTTAAACAATTTCGATCAATAAACTTATCCCCTTATCACTGCAATCTAAAAGTTTTATGGAATGTGGAAGAAAATCCCAAGCAAACTGCACAAGAATTGGTAAAAGTGTTCAATACATGTCACAGGAATATTGTAAAGCAACTGCACAAACTGGGAAAGGCATCTAAACTTGGCTAGTGGGTGCTACTTAATTTGACTGCTACTCAATCAGAGTTGTCATTTGTGCATCATTAAATAGACTTGCTGGGACCTCTTTTGGATAAAATAACCAGTGACAAAAAAAAAAAAAAAATGCTTTACAATAAAATCCACCCAATGAAAAGGGGCAAACTACACCAAGAAAAGTCATGCTTCGTGTTCAGTGGGATACGAAAAGTATTGTCTACCATGAAGTGCTGAAATTCAGCAAGACAATACTGATAAGTAGTCACCAACTGGAGTCATTGCTTCAAAATTTGCAGAATAAGCTACCAGTATTGGTTAATCATGTGTGCTGTTCCTACATGACAATGCATGACCAATTATTGCCTTAATTATGCAGAACAAAATTCTGAAGCTCAATGACAGTTTTGTCATATCTTCCTTATTCACCTGACCTTGTTCCACTGGATTATCTTTTCAAACTATTGCAACACTATTCAAATGTAACAAAAAGTTCACAACTTGAGAAGAGGCAAACATAGAAACTGAATCTTTCTTGGCATCATAACCTGAAGATTTTTATGCCAGAGGGATCAACAACTTATTAGCCGAGATTGTTACTAAAAATGAGGTAAGTTACTACCTTGACTAAATATATCCATTACAACCAAATAAACATTTTTTTCCTTTACTTGTTCAAAAGGCAACAGGACTTTGTATCTAACCTAATTATATACACACATTGTGTGTGTTTGTATACATGTGTATCTCACACACACAAAATTGGTTTCTTTCAGTTTCCACCTAGCAAATCCACTCAGAGGACTTTGGTTAGCCCAGGGCTAAAATAGAATGCACTTGCTCAAAGTACCATGCAGTGAGATAGTACCTGAAACCCATATGGTTTGCAGAAAGCTTAACACAGCCATGCTTGCATCCAAATGTTCATAACACAGGATTTTAAAAATCCAAGAGTACACTTAGAGCAGCTCCCACATGTCCAATGGCATGATTTACTCATTGGATTGGAGGGGCAGGGTATGCATGCTCTGCCTCTGTCCCAAAGAGGGAATAGTGTTCTACAGAGTCAGCTAAATTAAATCAAACAATTATTGTACCTAGATCAGTCTAAATGTATTAACACAAACACCAAAAGTATTTCACTTTGAGAAAATGGCATTGCCTCTTTACTTGACAAATTGATTTAGAAATTATGAGAATGAGAGAGACAAAGAGTAACTGTGTGTGGTATGCATATGCACATACACTATTTTGAATAATACACTAGTTGATAAATCTCATTTGTTGTATTCATTGTCAGTAGAGAGAGAGAGAGAGAGAGAGAAAGAGAGAAAGAGAAAAAGAGAGAGAGAGAGAGAGAGAAAGAGAGAAAGAGAGAGAGAAAGAGAGAAAGAGAGAGAGAAAGAAACTAGAATTGAAAGTAAGATCTGCAAGAAAAATAACCCACACAAAGCTTCAGCATTTTCAATACTTTATGAAACATGAAAATTGTTGGTTACAATTTTACAGTAATTCTACAGAACTTCTTCAGTGTATAGAATTAAAGGGGGAGGGAATGTATTCATGATGATGTTGAAAGTGTCAGTATACCAGTAATTCGGGTGGGCTGTGAGTAGATATTTAAGTAAAAATGACTGTCTCAGATATACAGTTAAAATATATAAAAGGAAATTTTTCCAATAGCTTAGGTTATTTTTAGTATCTTATTTTCAGTTATAAGTATTTTTGTCAGTTCTTTGAAGTCAATGCTTTTTCATTAAAACTAATTATTCACTAAATTCATAACAAAGAAAAAAAACTTAGCAAAAGCTTTGTCAAACAACACAGGTAGAACCAGTGAACGAATACAAAATACTAATACTCTAGATGTGTACTAAACAAAATGTGTTTTTTTTTTTCAATGGCATATCATTTTTGAAGCAATCAACAGTTCAAAGTCATAACTATGAAATTAACAGAACATCAAGCAATGTCTATGCAAAATTGAAAATACTTTGAACAGAATAATAAAATCAAACAGTTCTCAGGTTATTTGTAATTTAAATTAGTAACAGACATAAACCAAGAAATTGCATCTTAAGGTACAATCTACAGACAAACTGGTGTCAAAAAAAAAAATAAAAAATTGAATTCCCAAAATTTATAAAAAAAAACACCTTTGATTAATAAGTAATCATATGAATGAGGAATTTAATTCGGAAGTTCTTGATAATTTTATGTCTTCCCATATTTTCATTATGCCAGCAGTTTTTAGAAGCAGACAGATTTGAAAATTTACTTTAAAAAGAAATTGCTTTGTTAAACAGAATGGAGTTATTTTTAAATAGTAATTTCACAAACATGTCCACAAAGTCCTACACATCTTTTTTAAGCACATACAGTCTATGTAAATAAACTAATAAATTCAATCCTTAGCTAATCTTTTTTGTCATGAATTAAAAAAGAGATTTTAAAAAAAAATTTTGTATTGTTCTTTTCAATGATGATGATGATGATGATGATGATGACGGTGGTGGTAATAAAGATGAAATTATATTGTATCATGGAGTGGCGTTTATTATCAATTTGTCTTCATTTAGTACCAATTTTTGATTTGTGTATGCTGATACAAATGTTTCCAGAGCAGAAAAAGGGATTTTTGCACATCCTTTAAAATCCAGTGTATGTAGATTGTCAAAGTTCTTAAAATGTTGTAGGCACTTTTCTGTAATATACTGACATCCACTGATGTTAATTTTCTTTAATTTTTGCCGACAAGCCAAACTACATGCCAAATTGGCAATGGCTTGATCAGTAACTCTCGTACAATAGCTTATGTCCAGTAATTCTAGCTGTGGCATGTGTTCGGTTATTATGTTCATAACATTGTCAGTTAGCTCGGTGCCAGATGCAATCAACTGTTTTAGTTTGCAAAGACGACTCACATCCCTCATTCCAGGTTTTCTATCAATCTGAGGTAGAATCAAGTCTCGGAAGCAATCTCCATGCATGCCAGTTGCCCAGCTCACATCAAGTGAACGCAATAAAGGACAAGAAGAAGAACAAAGAGCTGATATGGTAGACCAGCAACAATTACACAAGAGAAGTTTTTCAAGTTGTGGTAATCTTGCTATGAGCCAAAATAGTTGTTTGTAAGAGAAAAATGAAGATGTTAAGTTGAGACATTTTGGCTGACGACAAACAGTTCCAATTAAATGTTGCTGTTTGATCAATCTGCCTGAAAGATCAACAGTGGTCCATAGAGTGTGATTAATGCACCAGCTGTGCCAGGTTTTACAGACACACATACAACGAACTAAGTCTGCAGCATTTAGAAATGAGAACACGCGCATCCAGTGATCCTGTCGTAGGACATGGATTTCCTCAGAGTTCAAAGTTATAAAGTCTGGGGGAGGAGGTACAGGAGCAGGTCTCACAACATAAATAGGAGGTTCCAGACGAACTTCTCTCATCATTTGTTGATCACTTTCTTCTAAAGATGACGACTTTGATTTCACATTTAACGATTCATTAACACGGATATCAGCCGTTGACGTAGATGCTTGTACATTTGATTCAGTAACATAATTATCCTTTAGTGGTTTAGTTTCTGAATTCGCAGATGTTTTCACATTGCTACAACAACCAACAAAATCATCATCTTCATCAAGAGGAAGATCAGATTCAGCAGCTAATAGCTTTGCTTGTGCTGCCACAGCAGCCTGCCTAATGGGGCCAGATCCTCCCCTGCTTCTCCGACCAACAGCTTTCTGTCGTTTCTGTCTCTGAGTTCTCTTCCGCAGTTGAAACCTAAAGGATGGAGGTTGCCGGTCACTAGAACTGTCCACCAATCTCTGGAAAGTAAAGGACATCAAAGTGTGTCGTTTGGTTAGCTACGTCAATAATATTTTGCCATGATAAAAATTACTTTTTAAACTAAATATACTTTAAATGATAGATAAAAGTGTCAAGTTTTCTACAAAATTTAACATTCTGAGAGTATTAAGTTTATGAAAAATATAAACTAATAATAAACTACATATCAGTTTTTATCTATATAACAGCTAAATTGTATATGAAACCAAAAAGATAAATGCAACTAAGAAACTAGAAATTAAAAATCAACTGTATGTATATAAAGAGTATGTATAAATGCCTACAAAACTGCAGGAATTTACACAATTTCATATTAGGAAATTTGGACATCAGTTCATTAAATCAGAGGCAGTAATGCCAGTTATCCAGTTGATTGTTAATTCTAACAGAAATTACAAGAGTAAATATACATGTTTTATGACAGAACATTAAAAATAACTAATTGATAAAATAGGCTCTTGGATGTTACTCTCTTATTCAAGAGAAGAGAGATCAGTTAGCAAAATGTAACAAACACTGAGCATGAAAATATTAGAAACCTAGGAGTTAACTTTTTGTTTTCACTGGAACATAATGAATAAATTGGAAAAGGCTAGTGTATTAGTGAAATTGTATGTAAATGAAAATTAGTAATCAAATCAAGTTTTGAAAATTAATATCAAATGGAATTAAGAAATGGCTCAACTGATACCCAATTTGATATAATTAGTCATAGAATTTAGAGCATTTTAAAAAGGATGTTTTTGTAGATTATACCAAATCGATGCATTATCTTGGAACTGAATTTTATAAAAAAAATTGAAAAGAAAAGATATAAATAAACATGAAAATTTTTATTACAAAAAATGTTTGCTACAGTTTTGCTCAAAAGTGATTAGGCTATTATTACTGGTCATGTCTTAAAAGAATAGATTCACACCTTTATTTCTTTAAGAAAAAAAAAAAAGAGAGAGGGGGTGTAAAGAGGAAATAATCTGCAATCATAGCCAGCAGCAAAATACAATGACACACTTATTGGTGACATAATGGGGAAATGGGTGATCTTAGTAATGGAAGAAAAGTATGCATGAGTAACATGAGAAAATTTAAAGAAAAAAAGACATAACAAATGGGAATGAGAGGATGAAGTGCGATCTGTGAAACTTGGTTAAATCAAATTAAAATTAATGACAAGTCGGGAGAAGTGAGCACAAAGATTCTTTTTAAAAGTCTGATTCAAAAATTATGTATATTATATATAATATATATACATAATATATTTACACAATATATAATATATATACATAATATATATTAAATGCAATGAACAAACCTGGTCCAAATGTAATTCAAGTTTCTGAATATAAGATCAAGATTTTTTTTTTTTTTTTTAATTATCTCTAAAAAATTTAGGATCTTTAACAAAGTTTTCATGCAAATTAAGAAACAACCATTTAACATGTCACATTTATATTAAGTTGCTATACAAATAATTTTTTTTAAAAACATTCTTAAAGTACCTAGCCCTGCTGTAAGGAGATTACATATTTCATGTTTGTAAGTCTACACAGACATGCACACACATACACTAAAACATTTTCCTCACCATATTTTTCAAAGTGAAAATACACTAGGAATAATTTAGATAACCTACCTTGAAATTACATTTTCTACATATCTAATCCTCAGATCTTATAAAAAGTATAATAATCATCTTCTAACAATGACAAATGATGGAAAACAAAAAATAAAATAAAATAAGGAGAGCAAAAAAAGGGTGTGAAAACTGAATATGGAGAAAAAAAAAAAGAAAAAAAAAGAAAAGCCCTTATATAAAAGACTAAAAAATGAAAATTGTAACAAAACAAATGTTCAACTCCTGAAATAGTTTATATATACATATATATATATATATATGTATACACACACACACACTGAGGTGGATTTAAAATTGTATCCAATGTGTGTACGATTTTTACACATGCACACTGAAAAGATACTAAAATGAATGGAATGAAAATTATCAGAAATAAATAAGAAAATGTGTTTCCCACCCCTCACTTGTGGAGGTTGGAAAAGGACAGCAACAAGACAAAATTTATCAAGAAAAATGAGAGTGCAAATCAAAATTTAAAGAAATTTCAACTCAAGTCTTTCCCATATGAGATAATTAGACGAAAAATACTATTGTGCATCCTCTCCACCAAAATATTGGTCAACCAAGAATACAAAACTATAAAACCATTCCCTTTTATTCCAAAATAATATTAACAGATGAAACAAAGCCATTAAAAATAAGTTGCAAAAATAATTATATTAAAAAAAAGGTAATCTACCCATCCAATAGCAGTGATTGGCTGAGAATACATGTTGACCACTGAATGGTCTCCAATCAAGGTTATAAAATATATATATATATATATATATATATATATGTGTGTGTATCTGTCCATGATCTAGACAAGTAAATAGATATGAGAAGAGTTGATGTAAGCAACATTAAATATTGTATGATTAACAAATATTTTCTCATGTTGCAGTGCCCAGATCAAATCTGCAGAGTGTGGCCAGGACAAGCTCCAAGCCGACTGACCTAGTTGAGAATCAAAATGAGATTCACTTGCTGGCAGAAAAAGTAATGTGAAGGAGAGATGAACAGTCCGTACTTATAGGACAATAAGATGAGGGTACAGCACAAGATACTACACTACACATGCAAAAAAGCTAGCGGCTTTGACAATGAACGAAATAGAACTGCAATTTCTAAATCATTTCCACCGAGAAAACAATTGCATGATAGAAGTAGAGGCACTTAAATAGTGGAGTACAACGATCAAGGTGAAATAAAATGAAGACTTATGATAAAGACAAATTTCAAAACAATGGAATGCAAAAATAATTTTTTTTAAAAACTAAAATGACAATATTTAGTAATTACAGTTTCTTACACTAGCACAAGGCCATACATTTGTAGGAGAGTGAAGATAATGAATGAACTCCAATAGTAATTTTTTTATCAAACCAAGAGGAAGGAAGGCAAAGTCAGAAAACCTAGTGGGATTTGAATTCAGAATGAAGGAAAAAAAAAAAAAAAAAAAAAAAAACCTCAAGTCATTTTGTTTGGTACTCTACCCATTCCAGCATTCACGACCTTTGCCATCCACAGCATTGAAGCGAAAATGAACCATCAAGTTAAGATCTGAATGGTTATCTTTAAACAAACATTGAGACTGAGAAGCAGTATTTAAGTTGAATTACTAGAAAAATTCCAGAACTTAAAATGTAAAATATTTTAACGATTATGGTAATTCAAACATTAATTAAAAATATGCCTGTTCACTGTTTACATACACTATGTTAGTCTACAATTTAAATAATGATGGGGGGATTGCCAGATCTATAAAAAAAATGTTTAAATTAGTAAAAATTATTTACAAGTGTATTTGATGAAACAATGACAATGTTAATGAAGATGAAATTTAATATTTCAGTCAAAAATTCTTACCAATATTACAAGAAATTCCAAATACAGAATTTCCTAAATACACTTACACGAAGACAAGCAAAGTCTAAAAAGGAATGTCTTACCACAAAGACCGTAAAACGAAGTTTTAGTTTACTATAAGTAATGTTTGAAGTAATTAAAAATAACAGAACAGTCTTATAATATAGACAGAATTCTGCTTGGAGTTTAATACTCGATACCAACATGCTTGTGACTACCTTAAGTTCTATGAGACAAACTTCCCATTTTAAAAGAGATTTAAACTAAAACCTCCAACAAAAATTAATTTTTGTTCCAAAACACTAATTTACTAAATTCGTTATTCTAAAAGTTAACAGAAACAAAGCATGAACAAAACTTTAAATATTATGAGTGAATTACAAAGGAAATCATTATTTAACATCTACTTTCTACACTGACATTGGCTGGACTGTTTGACTCTTCCTAACATCAACCACTTCCAGTATATACTGGGTGCTTTTTACATGGCACTGGCAATGTTATCAAGAAATTCGCATAACAAGACCCTTCAATTGAGGAGGGGGAATAGTATTGAGAAAGGTGGTTTTGAGCCAAAATAGCGAGAGGTTAAAATATGATAGTTAAAATGGTAATCAGAATTAAAATATATGAAATTACAATTTTTTAGATATGGGATAATTAAGATTTAACTGAAATTTTAATTTAAAAAAGTCTCAGCCATATTTAAAATATGGTCAACAAGAATCCAAAATACAGACAGGAATTATTTCATAATGCCACTCACAAAAATAGAAAGCTTAAGTATTTATCCTAAAGAGATTCAAATTCTTATCTTTACAATTCTATATTTGGCTCTCTACCCACAAGCCAATTGTTCTTAACATTTACATCAAATAAAAGAAAACTGACTTGAAACAAATGTAAACTTGGCTAATAAAACAAAGTAAAAAATATATTAAACAAAAACTACTTAAAACCAAAAAAGAAATAAATTGATAACCGAGGTAGATTTGTCTTAGAAAAATTAGAAAGATTAGTTTGAATTATATTAGGCAATCTGGTCCCCAGTTGAGAAGATGGAAAATTACCAAGACTGCTTAGCTAAGAAACAAAAAGGGGGAAGAACAAAGGAAAAAAAATGTAAAATAAAATTTAAAGAAAAAGTCTAACATTGAGAAAAAAGTCCTAACTTTTCAAGATTTTTTAAAACATTTTCTATCTATAGAAGAACAGAAGTATTTAAGAAGGGTCTCTGAGAGATAACTATTTATCAGCCTCCTGCACACAGACAAACATTTACAGACACACACAAGTTATATGCACCCACAGAGTTGTAAACTACATGCCTATCCTCTTACTCGCATACAGTCAACACAGCTTTTTCGACAAAGGAAAATAGGGAGAAAAAAATTCAATGTACAAGAGAAACACATTTAGCATAGAACTGTTTTAATAATTTTATCATCACTTAACAAATGGCTATAACAAAATTTATTTTTAGAGATTGAAAAAAGATTGTTCTTTCAATGAAGAAGAATCTTTGTATAAAAATAGCTCAATAGTAGATAAATAAAGCTATATGAAAGTTGGATGTAATTTCAACTTCAGGTTTAAAATGTCTGATGATTTAAATTTTAAAAAAAGATGATGTAACAACTAAAAGTGATTTTTCTGTCATGATTAAAACATGAAATTATGAAAATGAAAGCAAAAAACTACAATTATTAAAACAAATTACTTTCGAATGATCAATGTGAAAGTTAACTAGATTCAGATTAAACCAGCTTTGATGTTTAAAACTATGAAAACAGAACGTGGGTGGTGAGCACAAGAAAGGGGAGGCAAAAAGGGAAATCTGGAAATTGAATACTAGACTCCCACCCAAAATACCTGTAACTAATTCAAAGAAATTACTGTGTCAAGAAAGTTTTGGGTACATAAGGTGGGAAGGGAAGAAATGGAAAGAGAATCAATCAAGATAGCGACGTGGTGTAACAACCTCCCTCCTAGGTCGCCTGCTCGCTGATGCTACTGGACTGGAACAAGAAGCAGTATCTGATCCGGCAAGGTTGTTTGACCATTTCATCCTCCTGGTCATCAAAGTTCCAAGCTGAGATGATTCACATTTAGGACGATCATTAAGTCTCTTCTGCAAATTTAAAAATAAAGAAAAGTGTTCATGTATTCTGCAGATATTCAATACCAGAGCTGAGAAGTTTACTTAACATTCAAAACAATCCCACCCCACACCAAAAATTCCAAGTCTTTCAAGTTCTGTTGGGACCTCTTCAAACACTTTAAGCATTTAAGAAGATCGAACCATCACTGCACTAAAATGGTTGTGAAGCAGTAGTGTTAATCTATAACTAAATTAATAAGTAATGAAATGCTACAAACAAATGTACAGAAGTGATCTCCCCTCCTTTCAAAGACATAAAGAACAAGTGGATTGTCTTCTAAAACACACCCACCGTAATTATTTTGACCATTTTAATGTTCACTTTTCCATGCTTACAGGGTAAAATAGGAATTTGGGCGGTTTTCCACAGCTAGATGCACTTCCTGTTACCAGCTCTCACCCATTTCCAGTTAAGGTAATGGTTTATGTTTTGAAAGGACAATTGGCAATGACTACATTGCATCTATGACAATAATGTTAATTCACAACCATCACATGATGCCAAGCTACTGCCAGAGGACATAAGCATATAATAATAATATTGTTTAGTCAAAAAAAATAATTAATTTACAGAAAATGACAAGGAGTTTGTGGTTTATGAATTAACTAAGTGTTTTTAGCTTTTGAAACACAAAACAATTTTTAGAATGTGGTTGAAAATTTAAAAAGTTTACATTGATATATTAGAAAATTCACAAATAGGTTCAATTAGAAATAAATATATAAAAAAAGATTGAAAAATGCTTTCACAAACCTTTTTCAGTGGGATGGTCTTGCTCGTCTTTAGAGGAACTTTTGAATCCAATTTCCGTTTATTTTGGCCTTCTGGGTTTTCTTCTGGTCCTTCTTTCTTTATTTGACTTGGAGCAACAAGGTCTTCTTTTACTGTAGGTTTTGGTACAGTGGTTTCCTTGGGAGCTGTCGTGTTATTGGAGTTATTAGAGCTGCCTTCCTTTGCAGTAACTCTTTTACCTTCAAACAAAGGCGGAGGTTCCTGCTTTAGATTCGGAACAACGGATGTTTCTGAGGATACATCTTCACTGCTTGTTGAAGAATGTCGGCTCTCAATAGCTTTTGGTTTTGGCTGGCATTTTATTACTCGAGGCTGCAAGAAAAAAGTCATTAACACTTTAGCATTCACGTTACTATCAAATGTAGTGCTTATTCACATTATTTTGAATTAATGATGTATTTGTAGCTTTGAGACTAATATAACTTTATCCTTTAGGACATTACAGGGTAGGTGTGACATGCCAGATCTGGATAGTTTGAACATACAACATGCAGAAAATTTGGGCCAGACATGGCCAGTTTAAATGCTAGAGGGTTAAAGAAAAACATACACGCATATATATTTACATGAGCATGCATGCACACACAAATACACCATACACAAAATATTGCGAAACAATGGCAAAGAAAGAAGCATTCACCTTAGTTTGTCCACGTTTACCATCCTGGCAACACTTGGGGCACTCCCAACTGTTAGGAAGATCTTCATTTATTACTCCTTCACCATCAATATTTTCATTTTTCAACTTGAAGCAATTGGGATGTACTATTTCCCAACAAATGCCACATTCCATCAGTGCACTCACGGAGTCTTCTACGTTTTCTTTTTCTGTAGTACCTTCTTTTCCACAAATCATACATGCAGCAGACAAAGGTAATACCGGCTAAAACAAAAGATGAAAGAACTTACGTTGTTAAAAACAAAAAGATCATTCATGGTTGAAGCATTAACAGTCCGATCATGCAATACCTCTTATATCAGAAAAAAAAAATTGGCAGATATGAAAAATTTAAACCACTATCACCCACTACCCAAAGAGAAAAGCTATTCAAGGAAAAAAAATGTGTAAAACACGTAGAACATTGGGTTAATGAAACTTCAGACACCACATGTGGAACTTGAATCATCTGTATACGCAAGACATTCTACCAAAGCAATCCATATTTCTCCACACAAAGTGAAATTCTGTAAAAAGCTATTTTCTATTGATGTCTCTCAAAAAACATAAGGGAAACACATTTCATGTTACGAAATTCCCATTACAGCAAGATCTCCCAGTAACGCAGTAAGCACCTAAAAGATACAATTATTCAAATTAAAATATTACTTACAGCCATACACTGGCGACTGATACAAGACTGCTTCATCCTCCCAGGACCACCAAATTTCTTCATATCTTTACAGAAATGACATTCAGCACATTCTTGACGTGTACAAGGCTCACATTTCTTACACCTTGTTCTTCGTCTCCGGATATTTGACGCTGCCTGAGCGGCTGCATTCTTACCACTAAGTTTTCCCTTGCCCATGTGACCCATCTTTAATTTTGGTTTCAGCTTCTAAGATTTGGAAAACAAAATTACAATTAACAAATTTTAAAATATTGGATATTCTAACAAATGTTAAAGTTAATTATAATTTCCAATAGGCATGAAGATTTGTTTTCAAAATAAAATAAGATTTCATTTAAAAGCCAGGTGAAACATGGCCAAGTATAATGTCAAACTTGGTAAGAGAGGAGACCTGAACCTCCTGGTAAATTTTTGGTTCTCATAAGCTCAAAAAGATGAGGGATTAAAATTTGTTTTCAAATCAGTTCTGGAGAATATTCAATATAAAAAGGTTGCTTTACTTTCATTAAACTATTTAATGATTCAGAGCTTGAGTTTTTAAGTGAATATAAATTTGTATATACATAAAGGTGTGTGTATATTCATACACATGCACAAACACACATGTATGTGTGTATATATCTATATATAAATATGTTCATTTGTGTGTATATAAATGTCACAAAAAATTTGGCAATAAGACAGGCATGCATACAGAAAATATATAAAAGGAAATGTTTTAACAGCAAATAGATCGATCACCACATACAGAAATATAAGAACTATAATTTAATAATTGTAGTTGTAATATAAATCTCACTTTAGAAGGAGGCCACTGCAGTATTGGTTCTCCTGTCACAGATAGTTGTGGGTCATCATCTTTGTGATCAAGTAACATTTGCTTCAAGAAAAAAGGAGAGATTTTGAAACTGGTCTCATTAAGGTTTTCATCCCAAAAAAAGTTACATGTACAGTATATTATAAACTTTTATTCCCGAAAATAAATTAGATTTGTGAATCTAAATCCTTTGCATGAATAACAATTATATAAATAATATACATGGTATTTTTGTTGCACAGTTATTAACTCATCTACCATAAAATTCTTCAAAATTCCAAAACAGGAAAAGTCTGAAACTTCAGACTTAAAAGGTACAAAAAAAAAAAAAAAAAAAAAAAAAAAAAAAAAAAAAAGATATAAACACAGAAGGCAAAGTATTAATTATGATTTATGGAGAAAGAAAATATAACCAACCTTGAACTCTTTAATTAGTTGGTCTGGCTCAGAGATATCTTTTGGCACATTCTTCTTTGCAGGTGGCAAGGACTCTAACCATTGAACTAATTTCTCAAGACCAGCTAATTCAATTTTGGTCAAATGTACATTTTTCTTGGGAACAAACTTAGCACCTTCTGTTATGCTGTCTTTATAGAGATCTTCCTTTGAGTCTTTTTCGTTTAAGAGGTCATCTGTTTCACTCTTATCATCAATGCTAGCAGGTGAGCGAGCTCTTTTAGAGTCTCTTCCTTTACTATCTGTCCCATTACCTCGTCTAGACCGGCCGCCTTTAGTTGGTGCACTTTCTTCATCACTGCTTGCACGAGGGAAATTTTTCTCATCAATGCGAGTTAATTCAATAGTTATACTTTTAGAGAGCTTATGCTGAGAAGATTTTGGATCCTTTTCATCTTGTCTGTTTTGATTGCGATCTGAGTAGTCTTCTGGGTCTCTAGAAGGTGGGCGAGAATCATCCAACTCAGAATCTTCGTCCTTCTCAATTTCAAAGACTGATTTTTGCAAGAAAGATTTACCAGTCAAACAAGCCAAATATCGGTCCAACACATACCAAGAAATTTCCGTGAAAAATGGATAACGAAATTTCTGAGGAACCTGTTTAGTGGAAGAAAAAAATTTCTTAAATTTAAATTTAGAAAAGGGGACATTAACAGTTTCAACTATTCACAACTGTTGCCAAGTCCTGAGTATGTAATCACAATTCAAATTTTTGTTTGAGACCAGAAAGAACACTTATGAACAGGAAAATCTATCTTTTACTTGTTTCAGTCATTTGACTGTGGCCATGCTGGGACACCGAAGGGCTTTTAGTTAAACAAATCAACCACAGGACTTTTTTTTTTTTAATAGCTTGGTGCTTTTTCTATCAGTCTTTTTTTGCCAAACCACTTATTTATAAGGATGTAAACACACCAACTTGTCCAAATTACAAGTATTTATACATCCAAGACTGAAAGGATTTCTGTAGCACTTGAATCAAGACTAATAACTGCAAACATGCTAATCTAGAAATTAGTTTCTGATGAAGGAGCTGAATTCAAATAAAAAAACATTGGTTATATTAGGTATTATCATCCAAAAGTATAACCTAGAGATTGTAGATGGGGGGGGGAGTAAATCTTTTGACGGAAGCATGGCTGCTATGGTTAAGAAGTTTCACAGCTATGTGACTGTAGCACATGGCTACTTCAGTGTTTCTCCCTTCAGTTTGAGTAATGCTTTCAAAGGGAAATCTGATAAACAGAAACCCATATGTCAGTCCATAACCCTTTAGCATTCAGATGACTGCCAAATGTAATGCGTATTTATTCACATTGATTCCAATTAACTATACATTATCTCACAGCTACAACACTTTCATAATGTGATTGCTATTTTATTATCTATTTTTAATGACATTCCAAGCTTAATGCGAGAGGCTGAGTCAAGCTTATATGAACAGAAAACAGGTAAAATATTTGAGCCAGATATGGTCACCTAAAATGTTTAAGTGTTAAATGGCAGAGAAAAGTTGCATAAATGTGAGCTCAACAGACAAGAATAAAAAAAAAATCCTTGGGGATAGTTTTCATGCTTAGTTTCATTTTAAATAAGCACAAAACTAATGGTTAGTCTAACAATGAAATTTACAATCTCATTACTGAAAAGTACCATAATATATTCAAATTTTTTCAAAGACAAAAAATGTTTGATGTTCCCTGCCTTTTATAGGTTAAATCAGTCTCAAATGAAAGAGACACTTTGAAACTGAGACGTTTGTCTGCTGCATAACAAATACAGTATACATGCGATTGGCCCAGTGAGAACCAACAACTAGCATAATTGTTCACAAATACATGTTATTGCAAATTTTGATTTTAGATATAAAAAAATAAACATGAAAATAAATTCATTTTAAAAGAAACCAATTAATTTGAAATACAATGTGAAATGCTTACATGTGTCTTTTCTTCTATTTCACAAACATTTAGTTGTTCAACAATATTAAAACTATGAAGGAAATTTCCACCAAAAACCAATGAATCTTTAGGTGTGTAGACAGCATGGATCCAACCTGACAAAAAAAAAACAAAAAAACACCACATTGAAAAAAGTGATTAAGTAAACATCAACATACAAAGGTACCTTTCAACAAATTTATATAAGCTTTAAATAAAATGACTTACCTGATGGAATAACAAATGTATAACCCTCAGCTAAAACTATTCTTTGACAGCTTTCAACTTGATCACCTAAAAATATGTCTCCTTGTTTACCAGAAAGTATCCAATTAACATAAAGTTCAATATTAACCTCAGTGGGTGGGATTAACCAGAAGACCTAAAGAAGGAAAGTACAATTCAACAAACATTTCAAATTGCAACAAAATTTTGAGGTTTGTATTTGTGTGTATTAATACTAATTTACAATTTTTCAGAGTTATTAATTTAATTGAAGGGATGCTTCTTATTAAAAGTAAGCTACTTAAATTTTACAATTACTGATTAGTAGGAATTTCAAAACTATATTAGTTAAGTAAATGGAAAGGGATTCATTTTCTGAGAGTTTTTGAAAAGTACAAAATCAATCACATTTTTCAATGCACATAAAAGATTAACTGAAAATTTCTGACTTCAGCTCACCTTTTGGCCATGCAGGATATGATACCAAACTGAAGTACCTCCAAAGTCGACGTGGAAATCAGTGTAACATCCGGCTACACTCATTAAACAATATCTGATAAAGAGAAAATAATTTATATTATAGAAGCTAAAAGATTATATAGTAACTCAAAATATCAGATGAAACATTCACATACTTCTGCACTTTGGGGTACTTCATCTTTTCAATTATATTCGTTGCTTCAGTTTGACATTTTTTGTAGATGCGTGGCCATACAGTGTCAACCCAATCAGTCTGTCGAACCTACACGATTATAAAAAAGAGAAAACATTAACTTCCATCAGCATTATTTATACGCAATCTAAATTTACAACTATATTCTAGCAATGCCAATTTGCTCATCCAATCAATTATTTTATTTCTAAAAATTTAGTCACTAGTGACAGGCAGTGCCCATGACGCTTTCAAGACGGAGACTCTGGTGGAAGAGAGAGGAGATGGGATCAAACTGGACACCTCAATATATAATGTAGGCCAGGTGGTGTTAAACTGAGCAACTGACTAAGTCTAAGCATGACAAATCACAAGATCTGAACTAAATACAAAGATGTGGAACACATGTGTAAAACAGCACCCAGTTCATTTTGTATAGCAGTTGGCCCTTTGGAAGGACATCCAGCTGTAGAAACCAAGCCCAAAGCTCCTCTCAAGCTGTCCAACCCATGCCAGCATGGAAAACGGACGTTAAGTGATGATTACATCAATGGTCTAACAATTCTGCCAGTTTATCACTTTAGGGCTATCAACTCTGGAAGGATGAAAGCAAAAGATGACTTCATACACAAATACAAAAATCAAAGAAAAGGAATACTTTCTACAGTAAACCACTATGAATTTTAGTACCTCATTTGTGAAATTTGGAAATCATGGCCAGATTCAACAATGGCCATATTAAATTCAGAAAATTCTTGATACAGAAAGCTTTAAGAGAGTGTTCTTTTCTAAGTGATTAGCAAGTGAAAATTTTATTAATTTTCACTTTTGTAATGATTACCTGACCTACCCTCATCAATTGTTACATCAAAATAGATGCAGAAAGTCCTTTTCACGACTATCATTTTCGACACCAATCCAGTAATAGCGCTTCAGAACAATGAACTAGAACGAGGGCTACTGCACAGCAGTAAAAAACTAATATGGGACAAATTTTGTGAATGGGTGGAAATACCAGGGTGACCAAGGAAACCTGGCAGGGAATGTAAGAGTCAGATTTTGATCAATTGTATATAAGTTCACATCCAGAACTTTCAAATGATATGTAATTGTCCATGGACAAAAAGGTATTTTGACATGCAAAATGATCAAGCAAAAAGCGGGATTTTTCATGGTCAAATTGATTATCTCCCTTCTATGGAGCTCTATGGTGATACCTACTTTTAACCAGAAATAGGAAAATAATGCATGAAATTTATTTACTATGTTAATCAGGATTTTAAATATATACGCATAAAAAGGAGGCCAACAACATTCACTTACCACTGTTGGAGATTCAACATAATTTTCAAGTTTGGTGTGGCTAAATTCAAGACTGATGACATTAAGCAGTTTTTCTCTGTCAGTGTTTTCATAATATTTAACCCAGTCTTTCATTGTCATCTCAAGTCCTCGTTGGGTATTGGCATCCATAACATCCAAAGGACGTCTGCTACCTAAATACATTTTAAAATATTTAACTTCATTTTGTAACAGCCTATAATACTTTTATAATTTCAAAGACCACTGTTTCCAAATTTCCTATAGATGTATTATATACAACACCACTATCAAAACGAAACACTAACATATTAGCAATGGGGAATTGCATGTAGTAATTCCTATTAGGGACACAAGACCCGAAATTTTGTGGCTGGGAGATAGTTGATCACATCATTTCAAATATTTGGTACCATATTTGTGAAATTTGGATGAATATTTTAGGAAATATGACAATTTGAATGGTCAGTGAATAGGTTGAAATCTTATTCAATTGCCCTCAGATTTGCGATGTTTGTATTCAACTAGTACTTATTTTATCAATCCCGAAAAGATGAAAGGCAAAGTTGACCTCAGTCGGATTTGAATCAGAACAAAGACAAATGAAATCCCATCAAGCATATTTTGTTTGGTGTGCTAACAATTCATATATCTCACTGCCTTATCACTTATAAAATGAAAAACTTAAAATCAAGAATTAGTATTAATGACAATACTTACCAACACATTGCTTTACATCACTAACTTGGAAATTGGAGCTTGGGACTCTGAAAATTAATATTTTATTACTGTAAAAAAAACTGAAGGAAAAGTATCAATGTGAAAAAATTTCAAACTATTTTCAACTGACAGTGAGTTATTTCCCCTCAATTGAATACAATCCCCCGCCCTCCTTAGTTAAATCTTAGCCCTTAGAAAATAGAGTAATGGATAAGTTACATACCGCATTCCAAGACCAGATTTCTCAAAGAAAACAATGGGCTTCGTCAACCCATGTTCTTGGAAGAATTTTAAATTAAATTCTGAAGAAAACAAAATAACAATTTAATATGAGTTAACAGAATTATAGTTTCATAAAATTGTAAAAATATAGCTTAATAAAACTAACATTTTAGAATTAAAACTATTTTAAATCTCAAAAACTATATCAACCTGAAATTTTCCTAAACTTCTTTCAAATTACAATACATCTTGTACATTAGGAAGTAATCATCAAAATTTTCAATTGATTATACAATAATATCAACATCGGCAAAATATTCAGTTCTATTCATAAGTTGTTGGTAGTTGATGGGAGAGAAAGTTAACTAAGCATTATACCAATTTGCAAGAAGTAACCACATAACATAAGCAGATGATCACTTCACACAGCAAGATAGCATCACCTCTAATAGTTGTTTCTAAGAATGACACAAGGCTAACACTATTCCTCTTCCACAATTGGAGGGAGAAGGAATAACTTTAGTTATATCGGCAACTGCACGATAGATATTTTATTGATTTCAGAATGCAAACTAGAGCAAATACAATAAGGTACCTTGTCCAACCCTGACAATCCTCTGTTCTAATCTCCAATAATACCAGCCAGTATTTTTAAAGTGTGCGGGCAACAAAAACTTTGCATTTTGAACACATGTTGAAGTTTAACAAGTTGTTACCATCATGTGGATTTTTGACATTTAATAAGTAGTATCATTTAATTATTTCTTCTACGAGAGAACTTGCGTATGCTATATTCAACCCTTTAACAGAAAGTGTTGTCTGACTAGTTCAGTACTGAACAGTAGCAGTTGTGGAGTGGAGAAGAATTAAACTTTCCACAAAGCAATGGTGCAACATCCTTTTTTGTCCAATCTAATTTCAGGTGATCTTGAAAATAGATTATTACACACCTGTATTTTTATGAACTGTAATTTGCTGAGCGAGCAGTTATAGAAAACCATAATACGAGATTCATCTATTAACTTCGGAGGAAATAAATGTCAACAATACTAAGTGATAACCCAGCCAGGGAGTCAGAACAATATCATGTAATTATATATATATATATATATATATATATAAGCTGTCCCAGTTATCAAAACCCATTACTTTTCTATTGATATTGGAACTTAAATTTGAAAAACAAACAAAAAAAAAAATCAACATCGTCTTAAACATTTCAATTAAGTGTGAAAACGTGTGTACATTATTGTTAGAAGATAAGAAAAACTATTTACCATCCCCTTTCATGAGCATCACAAAATTCCCCTGAAACTGCGTGCTGTGCAGCTTCTCCTCCAGACTGTAATTCCTTTTCCCTTCAATTTCGTCATCATCGATGTCTTCATCTGTATAATGCTTTCTCTCTTTCGCTCTCTGAAATTACACAAAAGACGATTCATCTACATGAAATTTTTCTCCATTTAAATGTGATGCGATTTGCTCTAATTAAGACACAGCATTAATAAAAGGATCAGTATATTCTCGATAGAAATGTACACGATGTGTAAGTAATATCTATAATACAAGAGGACATTAAACCTAGATGAAAAGCAAGGATCTTAACTCAATCGTCGACATACGTAATTCATTCTACATTAAGGAATGGTAAATAAAAATTAAAAAAAGCACCAAAATACAAAAGCGATTATTTTTTGAGGATAAAATCGTATATTATGGAGAAAGCCTTTATTACAAATCAAGACAGTATGAAAGACAAACGAAAAATAAAGATGGATAAAATTCAAAAAGGTTCGTTCGATCGTTCGTGTGTATGTGCACCAAGAGAACTCTCAACTACCAGCTTAATTTAATCGTCTTAAATATATTAAGATGAACATATTTCGTGTAAATAAACGTATCGGCTATTTAAATATATCTTCGGTTAGATAGGATACGGAGAATTGTTCAAATACTTACAGTACACATATTGACATCGTTTTAGATACAAAGGCAGAAAGGAAAAACACACTCGTGTGGTGTTACATAGGAAAGTCTAACAACTGCTGGCAGCAGCAGCAAATCAATGTAGTTTTAATAAATACACTTCTTTCTCTACAGCATAACATCTTGAACGAGCGAGGAATAAAAAAAAATTAATGTGTATAAAATCACGAATTAAATGATTAGTATGAAAATAGCACTTAATTAAAAGCGAGAAACTAGTTTTTAATGAATGAAGCTAAAAAGAATAAAAATCTAACATGTCGTCTTTATTTCTCATTGACTAAATTAGATTGAGCTACACTCAATACATTCACTTCCGGGTCATTTACGTACACTTATCAAGTGAGTATAAATTTGAAAGCTACCGTACAAACCCTCAATATATAGTGGGTGCAAGCAACCTTTTTACTTGATTAAATTACATAAAAAAAATTTATTCTTTCTAAAAATGTCCACTAATCAATTTTTTAAAGATTAAGAGTTGAGTGCGGGTGTGCGAGTTTGATGCCCACTCCACCCATTCCAGCAGTTAAAATATGAACTAGAAAAATAAAGCTGAGAGGCTTTACAAAATAGTTTTTCTTTGTTTTTTTTTTAAACAAATATTAAAAATAGCTGCTTTGGTCTATGAAGTACCAACCACTTTATAGAGATAATGGCAGGTTTAAAGTGAAGTATGGTGGAGAAAAATTGTTACTTTCAAACTACTTATTTTATCGATCGATAAATATAGCAATTTTTTTTTTTTTTCAAATTCTCCAGTAGAGGGATTTCAAAGCAGACTGGAAACTCAATGCTGTCCACGTCCTGCCAGCATCTATACAATATATTTAATAATAATTTATTGGCGATAAAAATGTGATAGCAGAGGAAATGGAACGTTGTGACCAGCTTCGTTCTAGGTTGCTTTTTCTCCACTCAAAGTAACCTCAGTGAAATTAAGTGAAATGGCTACAGTTGGGAAGAAAAAGAAAAAAAAAACAACAGTGGCTGACAGTCTCAACTCCTCTCCTATTTACACAAGAGGGAAAATAAGACCGTGACATGATTTTGTTTATATATTTTCATACGGAAATTAGCAACGTGAAGAGAAACTGGGGCACAGATTCCAAAACCTGGCGTTTACATGGCTTTATGTTTTGGGAGGTTTTTTTTCTCTCCTAATTTACAGGAGAATGAAAGATGTCAAACATGAAGTCTAGATTTACAGGAAACTGAAGAATAGTAGCGTTCATTAAAAATGTTTTAATAGAGTTTTCTAGATCACGCCTTGATATAGAGAAAACCTTCAATTATCAAACACACTAAACTGTAACCATCCTGTCTTGGGAAAGGGGCTACAATCTAATGCATCTCTGTACGAAGGAAATTTAGCTACTATATCTAGCAGCTCGGGAGACCTTATAGCTCTAGCTTCCGTTACTTGTAAAGAGAAGGGAAATCTATTATTGCAGGAGATATAATGTCGGATCGAATTGAGTGAAGGGAAGTGCGCTCAGGAGATACAACACATGCCCGAGGAAGAACACAAGGTATGGCGGAGGTAAAGATCATGGGCCGCATCCCCTGTGAAATTTGAAATGCAATTTTTTTTTTTTTTTTTTGCAGATTCGGAATCTCCGCCCTCGATATAGGTGTTCCTGTAAAAAAAAAATCCCAAAGTGGTGCGGTCCATGATCTTTACCTCCGCCCAATGTCATAAACATTATAACTAAACTTTTATTTATTTACTTTCAAGTGAATGACTGTTTAGGAAACAAATGTTAAATTAGAAAATAGTGACGGTTATTCAAACAACTGACCATTTTTTTAATGAATTTTAAAAAATTAATAATCCCTTTATAAACCTCATAAAAATATTTAAAAAACCTTAAGTGATTTTGGTTAGAAACCGATGGCTTCAAATTTAAACCATACAACGACGGTTGTTTCAGCCTGTCATAAACAGCAACTAAATTGTCCCAAAATCACGAACTACAATAGTTTTTAAAAAAGCTTTAAAAAAAAATAAAATAAACTTATATATATGCAAATGACGGGGATGGCTTCAGTTGGAATAATGTACTTGATAAGGAGCTCGCCTAAAGAATATCAATACAAACACACACAATGATATTTGGATTAACACTTTGTATGCCGTTAATACACACCGTTAATACATAGATAATAAAAAAATAAAGTGATACTTACATTTTCACTTTCAAATATTTATTGAACAGAAAACTGAACTCTTTAGAACTAGCCCTTTTAGAAAAGGTTAAAGTAACTGACATCTTCGAATTCTTTAAGTACTTCCAAAAAGTAATAAATAGGGAAGTGTGAACTATCCGGTTTATTGCAATAACATCCAAAACAAACAAAACGAAGTCGCCTGACAAGCAATGAATTCACAAGTTACTGTCTTTAACATAAGGGAATTTTGAAAAATTGAGGATACGCGGTCATGGCTGGAACTTTTATGGTTGGCGTGGGGGAGGGTGCTGGCTAAACAACGATAGACTCCTGCATTGTCACTTGACCTCCTATAAACAGCAGCTAAATATGCCTAGAATCATAACCTAGTCCATACTTCAACAATAGATACATGGCCTGAAATTTGGGGGAAAGGGCAAGTCATTTTCACTGACTCTGAAATGATGAAAGGTAAAGTCGACCTCGGCGGAATTCGAACTCAGAACTTACAGACAGACGAAATGCTAACGATTCTGCCAACTCACCTTTATCATAAGGTATAATCATGGTTACAATGACAATAAATCTGTTAAGTCCAACGTTGGTCTGTGGACTAAACAACTGATTAAGGATACTTACATTTTCACTTTCAATATAAATATAATTGTTAATAATCATACAAATTATCTCATGTATACACACACACGTCTGTATACGTATGTGTACATCTATATCTACCTATTTAATCTACACACACCCGTCTGTATACGTACGTGTACATATATTTATATATCTACCTATCTAATCTACACACACGTCTCTATACGAATGTGTACATATATATATATATATATATATATTATATATATGTAAAAGATTGAAGAGGAACACACGAGTAGATATGGGGGTGGGAGACAAAGTAGAAAATGCTAAAATACTTTTATAAACAACATTACAGAACCGTTTTCGATCCTTCCAACAGTAAATAGGAATAATAAATTTTTGAAAAATAAAAATTTTGGTAAATTTAAAAGAGAAGTCTTTAAAAAGACTTTGCTTTTAAATTTACCAAAACTTTTTATCAATAGTCTTGACTTTTTCAATAATTTTTCAAAAATTTATTATTCATATTTACTGTTGAAAAGATCTCAAGGATCGAAACCGGTACTGTAATGTTCTTTATAAAAGTATTTTAGCATTTTTCTACTTCGTCTTTTTTCCATATATACATATACATATACATATATATATATATATATACCTACCTAATCTACACATACACACGTATGTGCGTTTGAGGTTCAACCTCAGCCGAGCAGAGAGGTTTTGATCAAAGGTGCGTCTGAGCACATTATCAAAGGTTTTCTTTCCTGAAGACAGAATTGGTTGCAATTTTTACGGATTAAATATTTAAAAACATACAAAAATGTAATATTAATCCTATACCCACTTTCAAAAAACTATCTGAAATTTGAAATTTTTTATTTTTTTGTAATCACATAAAATAAATTATTTCAATATAACTGTGGAGCGCCAAAGTAGTTCATTCGGATTCGTAAAAGTGTTCCAAAAATACATGAAGCTTATTCTTTGAAAACGGCTAACAGTGAGAGACTAAAAATTATAAATACCAAGTCTATGTATGCGGTGGCGGAATTCTGCTTTAAGCACATTATACTCTCATAACTTTAATTTTTTAATTCGCAGAAAATAGAAACACCACACTGAACAAACGTGGGGGAAACCGATACAGTCGCTGGACCTGTTAGAAAAACAGCAGTAATATCTACCATAAAACAATCCATTTTAAAAAAGGAATGGACATGTTTGACCATGTACTGTTAAATCCAGAGAGGATAACCATTCAAGTAGAGCAACAAATAAATGAGGTTCTTTTCACAGATAATGTCCACCTCATATGAAAGTAACCAAGAACAGTATATAAAAATTGATATACTAGGAACGAGATAAGGTAATCAGGAATAACTACAGATTCCTGCCCCACCCCCCAACTTTGGATAATCATAACTTTCAGAAAAATGGATATTTTTTAATAAAATTTTCTAATATGTGTTATATCATGTAGATTCCGAATATACAAAACTTGAGGGGTGTTTTAGGAGGGGCTGAGGAGGGGAATTTCGGAAAATTCACCGGCGTCCACTTCAATTCGTCTTTCAAGAAAATAGATATTTTAAAATATTTTTTAATGACATTTCCTACAAATATACCTCGGACTATGTAGATTCGGAGAACATAGGAATTTTGGGGGAAAACAATTGGAGGTTACTTTTGAGGAACGTTCGCCACTCGAGGGTGTTTCGGAACAAGTCGTCCATATTTGTTTCATTTTCTCCGGTTTATGCGTTTGTGCCTCCGTAGATTTCTAGACCCCCCTCTCTCTCTCTCACACACATATGTAATTAAAAAAGTTCAAACGGGGAGTTATTCTATTCAATGTCTTTCTGTAAGAAACTTTTAGACCTTTAGCTGGTATTTTTAGCATAACGAGTTTTCCGGTTTCGAGTTTTCTAGTGACAGCTTCATTGCCTGCTGCTTCAGTAGAAATCTACGGATGCACGAACGCACAAAACGGATAACATGAAACAAATATGGACGACTTGTTCCGAAACACCCCCGAGTGGGGAACGGTCCTCAAAAGTAACCCCGAATTGTTTTCCAGAAAATTTCATTAAAAAATATCTATTTTCTTTAAAGTTAAGACGACTTGAAGTGGACGCCGGTGAATTTTCCAAAATTCCCTACCGCAGCCCCTCCTAAAACACTTTTCCCCATAAGTTTTGTATTTTCGGAATCTACATGATATAACACATATTCGTAGAAAATTTCATTAAAAAATATCCATTTTTCTGAAAGTTATGATCATCCAAAGTCGGGGTGGGGGCAGGAATCTAGTTATGCCGGTAATCAAGCATTTAGATGTAAACAAGTCCTTTTCCTCACCAAGCTTCACCCTTGTTTTTCTTTTCGCATAAATATCCAACTCATTAAGTTGACAAAGCTTTGAGACGTCTAGAATAATTTTGCTCATGACTCGTACGAATATGAATTTATGCATGTATGCTGGTTTTAAATATGCAGTTTTCAATTAGCGTTGTAAACTTCGATGACACGTGGAGAGTATCACGAGCCCTCGAGCATAACTGCTCACCTTAGCATTGATATCAAAGAGAGCTAACATGTGGATGCGAGCTCCTCAGAGCTCCGGGCCCTCGGGCAGTGCAAGATTAACATACAGCTCAGTCTGCCTCTGCGTGGAGACAGTAACAAGAGTGCATTTATATAAACAGTGAAGTGTGTGTGCGCGCGCTTGAGTATAATTACAGGTGTGTAAACACGTGTATATAAACACAGAAATGTGTTTGTATAAATACATTTGCGCGTATACAAACACAAATATATTTGACATTCAACAGTTGTTTACTGATATAAATATATACACATATATATACCCGTACATACGTGTGTATATGTATATATACACACGTGCTTATGTATATATACACATACGTGCTTATGTATATATACACATACGTGCTTATGTATATAGACACATACGTGCTTATGTATATATACACATACGTGCTTATGTATATATATACACATACGTGCTTATGTATATATACACATACGTGCTTATGTATATATACACATACGTGCTTAAGTATATATACACATACTTATGTATATATATATATATATATATATATATATATATATATATATATACACACACACACACACAGATAAATGTACAAAGTAATATTTACAACAATAATAAAACTTACCAAGTTATAAGCGTCAATTCCCTTCGGCAATTTCGCGTTAGCTGTTCTTAGGGCTTTCTTTCGGGACCTTAACATTATTGGCATTTTCTTATTTTGAATAAATGAAGAGTGGAGCAGAGAGAGGGGTGGTCCGTTTTCTTGGTTTTTAGAATTGAAATAATTATTGGCAAGTAGAAATGACGAAATTCATTCTAAAAAAATATTTCGTGCGTGAAGAACTACGATGAAGATGAAAGATTTAAATTGAAATGAACGAAAACGACTTCGCAAAATGCTGGCTAGGTGACAAGGAACTACAACCAACAGTTTAGAACAGTTTAGCGTCAAATATATATATGTATGTATATGTGTGTATATATATATATGTGTGTGTATGTATGTATGGCTATGCAAATGTAAATATATATATGCATATATATGTATAATATGCGTGCGCACCTGACCTCTGACCTCAAACTCAACGACTGATTTACTGACCACCTAAAGCATAAAATAAACACGAAGCTTCATTTTTAGTTTCTTTATTCAGATACTGATACTCGGCCATTAAAACTACTTTACATGTACGGAAATTATACATTTTTCCATAGTAAATCCTTGGCATTTTCATTCACGTTATTTGCTGAAATGTCGTATTTGCTTATTGACTTTGAATGAATTCATGACTTAAGTTTTTTTGTTTTTTTTAAATCTGTGTGTCGTAAAAACAAATGCACAACATCCTTTTGGGGTCGATAAATTTAGTACCAGTGAAACACTGAGACGATGTAAACGATTAGTCCCCTCCTCACCAAATTTCAGACCTTAGGCCTTAGTAGAAAGGATTATTATTGAGCAATGCAGTCGGTGAAGTTCCACTTCGGCGTTGAGTGACGGGCAAGAGCAATGATATTCTCGGAGAAAATTCTGGGCGTCGACTAGAATGGTCAGTGGACTTTTAGGCCGGGGTCCATGAATTACTTACAAAAATCTCTGCCTGACAGTGCTATCGGAGTTCATGTATGGATTCAGTCGGGCCTACCCATGCCTAAGAACGACGAAACTGTTCTGCGTGCACTACTAGTCTAGTGCCCGAACATTGCTGACTGTTGGGTTGCATGTAGAACAAAACCGACTGTCAGCTAAGTCCACTGTGGAGATCGTTTCGCCGTCTTCCTTTGGCCTGGAAGGACAGGCAGTATTTATCTGTCTGGTAGCCTTAGCGAAAGAGGTAGTGTGGTCAACCAGATTGAAAGGACTGAAGACAGACACTTGCCCCTTTGGCCAAGCCCTCATCAACTTATTCAAATTTCGCTTGAAAAGGAAAATTGGGGTGAAGGAAGAACTGCCTTCTGGCTATTTTGTTATGAATTAAGTGAATGTGCCAATAAATCTCCGAGTAAACAGGCCTACTCAAAGCAAGAAGACGATAAGCATTTGCACTAGTCGGTCACGGCAACTGTAATTCTTCGCAGGTCTCCATGAGCAGCCCTAGAAGTCTCCCTATTACTAAGAAGGCAACGAGCTAGCAGAATCGTTAGGACGCCGGGGAAAATGTTTACCAGCATTTCGTCTGTTTTTACGTTGTGAGTTCAAATACCGCCGAGGCTGACTTTGCCTTTCATTCTTACGGGGTCGATAAAATAAGTACCAGTTGAAGTCTAGCGTCGTGCTTCGTGCCTATAGTAGAAAGGATTATTATTAAGGTGGCGAGCTGGTAGAATTGATAGCACGTTGGACGGGATGCTTAGCGATATTTCGTCCGCCGTTACGTTCTGAGTTCAAATTCCGCCGAGGTCGACTTTGACTTTCATCCTTACGAGGTTGATAAGACTGCAGTCGATTTAATCGACTGGGGTCGATAAAATTAGTACCAGTTACGCACTGGGGTCGATGTAATCGACTTAATCCCTTCCCCCAAATTTGAGGCCTTGTGCTTCCACTAACTAGAAAGGATTATTATTATCGGTTGACAAGGATATTTCCACTCTTGCGATTCGCACCTGGATTACAATTGCAAGTGTTCTCTTCGTTCTCTCCTCCTCCACCATCACTCCTCACTCGGAATTGGATTTGTTACTTCTTTATGCAAAGTAAGGGTTTTAAAATTTTTTTATTACAGGATAAGTTTTTATTATGCTTAACTTTTGCCAAAAGAAAATTGCAGCAAAGCTGCCTGACAGTGGTGTTAAACATGGCATTATGACTATCATATGACTTGTTAAACATATATCTTATGTCATGTCTTAATGGTGCACCCTTTCTGCCTCCCCTTTTTTATGGTCTTTAACAAAGATGAGCACCGTTAACCGAAAAGTTAACTTCGATAACCGTTCATCAGTTAGTTTTAAAATGTAACAGAAGTTATCGATAAACCAACGCTAATTTTTATTATAGAAAAAAAAATTCAGTTTTTACTCTAAAAACACCTTTAAAAAGTGCCAATACTATAAAATCTATTTCTACTCTAGGCACAAAACCCGAAATTTAGGGGAAGGGGGCCAGTCGATTAGATCGAACCAGTACGCAACTGGTACTTAATTTATCGACCCCGAAAGGATAAAAGGCAAAGTCGACTTTGGCGGAATTTGAACTCAGGACGTAAAGACAGACGAAGTCAATACTATAAATTCCGTTAATTTTAATTGAACAGAAGTTAACGAAAGTTAACTCAAGTCGACTTCACTTAACGGTAGTTAATTAGTCCGATAAGGATTTCCAAATTTAACTTACAAGTTAAATCGTTAACGAAAATGTTAGCTTCGTTAATTAATGATTAACGGTTTGGTGCCCAGGTTTTGTCTTTAGCAATACACTGGTGCCGGGAAATTGTTCATGAACCCAATAATGTAGAATTTAAATTTCTAATAATTTTATTTAGGTCATATAATAAACTTTTTGCTCTTTACTATTCAAGTTCGAGTTCAACTAAATTTGATTAAAAGTGTCAATAATGCAACATAAGTTGGCAGTGGGAATGGTGACAAATCGAACAACTGCTGGTGGGTTAACAGATTAAACAGTTGAAATGAAATTTTTCAATTTATGAACAATATCCTCAGTTGTGAGGGACTACAAGTGAACAAGACCAGATGAATTTTTATTTAGAATATCATTAATACCTGCTGCAATCTTAATGAATAATTGTTTAGGAATTCAGAGAATTATGGGAAACCGAAGTGGTTCACTTAAAAAGGCAGAAACTACGAGAACATTAGTTAGTGAGTGCTAGCTAGGTCAGTGGTTCCTAACCTGGGGTCCGCAAAGGTAGTACCGCGGGGCTGTGAACTAAATATATATATAGCCTGCTAGCTTTGGCTATGTCAAGGTGGGTTTTTTGTATTCTTCTTTCCTATTTAGATTGTTTAAATGTTGTTACAACAGTAATATGTCCATTCTGCTGAAATGAAATTTCAGTAAATTTTCTGTATCCTTGTGCAGCTGAAGATTGCTCTGCATTTCACATTTAATGTAATGCTCGCATTACTTAAATAAATGGAGTTGCATGAAACGTGCGTACTGCAATAAACCTTGAAAATCCGTGTTGCTTTTTTTGATTTTTGATCACCTTGCTTTTGGAATTGTTTGGATAATACCATACTATATTCTGGTGCCTAAACGTAAGTGCCATATTCAATTTTGAATCTAAATTATATATATATATATATATATATATATATATACTAGCTGGTGTACCCGGTAATTCCTGGGGTAAAGATGTACTATTGAAACGCCTTATTTCGTTAAAACTGCCACAAAAGGTGGTATTTTCCGTCGCGAAAAAGTACAAAAAAACTGTCAGCTGGAGGAGAGAGAGATTGTTGGAGATTGGCGAGAGAGGTTTTCGAAGGTTGGAGAGAAAGTACTCAGACTAGTCGTGGCATTTTAAAGGTGAACTTTAGGAAGGCTAATTTATTAAAGGTAATATATAAATGTTGTATATGTGTATATAAATATATGAATGAATCTTTTGCATCCCCTTTTTTCAAAAATCGTTTATGAATGTATTTTGCAAGATTCCTGATATGAAATCGTGTTTTGAAACAGATACTGTTATACTTCATGATGGTCATTTCTCTTTTTCCTTTTTTTTTTTTTCTATTCTTGTAAAATTTGGCAAGAAAAAAAAAATGACCATCCCGAAATATAACAATATTTTTTTAATCACTGTGGATAAATGCCAGCAATGATCTCAGGTTCTAAAAT
>NC_068996.1:23253157-23258341 GCF_001194135.2 Octopus bimaculoides | reverse complement strand
AATTCCCCCCCACCCAACCAAGCAGGCTATTTACATGCTAGAAATAACAGACAAATCTCACAAAACTAGTGTTAGGGTTACGGTCAGGGTTAGGGTTTGAGTTAGGGTTAGGTTTACCCTGTGGATCTATATAAAAACCGGGGTGGGGGGGAATCGAAATTTTGAAATTGAGATTTTTGAAAATCTTTTTTCAGAAGTGGAATCTCCATAGCCTAAAACGTGGGATTCCGTAAAAAAAATAAATAGAACAAGGGGGGAAAGGTTCAGATTACACATAGTCCATCTGAACCGAACTTTTTATTTAACTGATATATATCTATTAAGTTTCTTCTGGAGTTCACGAGAGAGTCGAGTCTTTTTTTTTTTTTTTTTTAACGCATCTTTAATCATTGCCTTTGTTTCTATACATAAGAATAATATTGTCATCATGTATAGCCTTTAATTTTCTGACATCACTTTGACATTTCCCATCGGTGGCAGTATAGGTGCATAAAAATGGGGAATTCCCTTTGTCAATATAAACAATTTTTTCGTTCTTCTGCTTTTCTTAATTTTTCTTCGCGAATGTTGAAGCATGCTGTTATCAGCATAATTAAAACAGTATGATGTAACACGCGAATTACGTTTTTATTCTCTTCCGTTTTACAAATCCAGTATGCACGTGCGCATTGCATGTTCATATTTCTCTTTCTGGATCCTACTAAAAACTGTTTACAAATCAGAACCATCTTACGGACCTGCAGTCGTGAGGAGCACTTCGCGCTCCGATAAAAAGAACTTCACATTTTTTTTTGACAATTTAGCTTCTCTTTCAAAATGGCTTTCGAGCCACAGGGGTAAAGTAAAACTCTCCTCCCGCCCAAAGCAAGAATGAAAATTTTTTTTTTTTTTAAAGTAACCCTGCCAAGGTGACTAACAGCAAACATGCTTTGCAAAATATTCAGTCGTATTTTAAACATGGACAAATTTTGGTTTCTCAGACAAATAAAGTTCGTTTCTTGGACGCTCCAAAAACCTTTGTAGCGAAGACAGCAATATCAACACACAGAAATACCGACCTACAAAAAGGTTACTCGTGAAATTAATTTTGCTCAAAACAAGTTGTTGATTGTTAATATTTAATGTTCCATTGGATGAGTGGAAACGTATCAAAATAAACTATATCTCATTGCTCGAAAAAATATATATTAAAAAACGTAATGAAGTTGGGGGAACGATCTACGTTTGCTTCACAAATGAAGAGATTTTTTTCCTGTACCCCCGAAAGAACAAAAGAAACGCTGGGTAGCGTGTGGGCCTGTATTTTACACATACAGAAAGGGAAAACTTATCGTATCTTCTGTCTGACATTCAGATTGAAAACAAAATTCGAAGACAAATGGAACTTGTACGCGAAACAACTTGCCCATAATCTTGTGTTCCGGTAGATGAGATAGCATAAAACAAAAATAGCTGGCCAACAATTTCGGGGAATGAGATGACTTGATTACATCGACCTGGTACTTATTTTACTGACCCCGAAAGGGGAAAGTCGACTCCAGCGGCATTTGAACTCAGAACATAAAGATAAACGAAATGCCGCTAAGCATTTTCTCCAGCGTGCTAACGACTCTGCCAGCTTGCCGCCTTTATACAGCAAGTAATATCAGTATCAAATTTTGGCACAGGGCCAGTAAGTTCGGGAGGGAGGGTACATCGATTACATCGACCCCAGTACTCAACTGTTATTTTATCGATTCTGAAAGGATGAAAGGCAAATTCGACCTTGGCAGAACTTTAACTCAGACCGTAAAGACGAACGAAATGCCGCTAAGCATTTTGTCCGGCATGCTAACGATTCTGTGAGCTTGCCGCCTTGATATAGCAACCAATATTAATTTTACATATAAAGCGATTCGTTAGCACGCTGGGCAAAGTGCTTGACGGCATTTCATTCATCTTTACGTTCTAATTTCAAATTTCGCCAAAGTCGACTTTTCCTTTCATCTTTTCGGGATCGATAAAATAAGTACCAGTTGAGCACTGGGTCAATGTAATTGACTTAACTTCTCTCCAGAAATTGCTTGCTGACCTTTTGCCAAAAATTTGAAACCAATATTAACTTCTATCTCATTGTTGCTTTTCTAAAGCAATGTGAAAGAATGTTAAGGTCGCTAATAATAAGAAATGATGTGTGATCCGGTGGGATTGAAATGGACTTTCTAACGCCTCCTAACAATCACAAGGCTTTGTTGTAGATGAAGTCTGCCCCGTTATCCGTCCCAGCGCTCGTCCCAAACAGTCAAGCAAAGTGCTGTTGAAAGGCCGCTTACATCTGTTTCGATTCGAACACCTCGCGCTGTTCTAGTCCACCAAAGACCGAATGGTGGCTTTGTTGCCACGTTTAGCCTCCATCACACAGGCCCATCGCGATGCTTTCGTTCCCTCCCCGCTTAGTGAACGTGCCTTAGCTCTGACAACAAATCTTTCGTGTTTGGCATCGAAAAATTGGTCGAGGGCTAATCTGGCCGCCAACACGTCAGTTGCGATGCTTGTCCTAAGCGCATCATCTAACTTTCTAACTAAATCTCCCTCTATTCTATTTCTCTCTTCCTTTAATGTTTTGCTAAACCACTTTCTACTATAGGCACAAGACCTGAAATTTGAGAGGAGGATAGTGGAATACATCAACCTCAATACTGAACTAGTACTTAATTTATCGATCCCGAAAGGATGAAAAGCAAAGTCGACTTTGGCAGCATTTGAACTCAGAACATGAAGACGGGCGAAATGCCGCTAAACAATTTTCCCGGTGTGCTTACAATTCTGTCAGCTCACCACCGCCTTAATAATAATTATAATAATCTTTTCTACTATAGGTACAAAGCCTGAAACTTTAGGGGAGGGGCTAGTCGATTACATCGATCCCAGTGTGGAACTGGTACTTATTTCATCGAAGCCGAAAAGATGAAAGGCTAAGTCAACACGGGCGCATCACTCAGACCATCTAAACCCGGCGATCTGCCTCTCGTGCAACTTTCCATCGCTTCCTGTACTTTCCAGGCTGTTATCGGCCTTTTGCAGCACTCTGCCTCGCTCACCGAAAGTCGTGGCAGGCCGTCCAGGTAGACACCTATGTCTGCCTCGTTATCTTTCCCAAACAGTTGAACTATTTTGCTGGGCGCTGTAACGATTCTGCCAGCTCGCCGCCTTAATAATCATTTTTTTATCGTTTCAAAGGCTCGAAGAGAAAAAAAAATAGACCAAAAAACAATGTACGTGAGGTTTACAGTACGATGTGAAGAGTGAGGGCGTTATATAACAGACACTGTAAAAAAAAAAAAAAATGAAACAAATAGAAAAAAAAAACAGTAAAAACATACAATAATTAAAATAAATAGTTGTAATAATCATAAAAATATGTACGCGGGCAGGTACTGATTTGTTGAATCGAACCTGAGCGCCACACACTTTTGCTCCACTACCAGACATTGTATAGTTCCGGAGGATCTCCGAAATCACCAATCAATATATCATAATTTGGTTCGACTGAGAAAGGACGTATGTCTTCTAGGCAGTCTCCTGCATGCTTCACTTTACATTAAATCTTAATCCATGCTACACTCTATTAACTCCTACTCCATCGAAATATTGGTTGGCCGAGTTGCCACCAGCTCATATAACAATTCGAAGCAGTTCCCTTTGTTATCATTTCTGATAACTGTGTAATTGCCAAAGTCCCAGATGTTGAAATTTTTTTTGTTTAATTTTTAATTGCTATTTATATTGTTTACATGCGGAAAATCCATTGTATGGTAAATTAACACCCGTACGATTTTCACTAGGGTGTTAGGGTTTTCGCTTGCGGGTGTTAATCTGAAAATTTACCCACTGTATCGTCCCGTTATTGTCTTTTATGTAGTTGCATGTCCTTTAATGTTATTGTATGTGAGCCCTCGTGGCTCATAAAAGAATGAATTATTATCATCATTAAAGCGACGAGCTGAAGGAATCGTTAGCACACCGGCTGAAATGCTTAATGCTATTTCGCCCGCCACTACGTTCTGAGTTCAAATTCTGCCGAAGTCGACTTTTCCTTTCATCCTTTCGGGGTTGATAAATTAAGTAAGACGTGTTTTTCAGAGCTCTGTCAGGTTGAAATTTGTTGTTATTTTTCAAGTTTATTGACTGTTTGCTTGTTTGTTGGATTTTGTTTTCCGAACCCCTTTTGGTGTGCAGAAGGTGTTCTTTTCTTGAAAATTACTCCCCTTTTAGGGGAGAATTTTGGACATTTTGTTTTTCGTTTGACGAAAAAACAAAATGGCTTCTTCTGTCGAGGGGAGTGGCAGTGGCTGTTCTGACGGCTAGTACAATCAAGATTTCCCCTCTCTGAACAGCACAAGTACGAACATCACTAACAGCACCAGCACTAACATGGAAAATGAAAAAGTAAGCGAAGGAAACACCGCCAACGTCACCCCCGACATAAACACAGTAAACACAAACGAAAAGGAAGAATCAAACAAGAAAAACTGACAAACCAAGCGGCAACGGTTTCGCCTTGGCAGTGAAACAAATGTAAAGGATTTGTTAAGGAAAGAAAAATATTTTCGTTAACACACCACAACAACTGATAAAGGAAACACAGGAGAAAACGGTAATCTATAAATCACTGAATATTAAAAAAAAAAAATTTTTTAAACAGTAGAAAGAGCAACTCAACAGCAACTAGAAATTGTGTTGAGACCTATATGGACGAGTAAAACCTATGTGACGCGAGAACAACGTTTCAGCACTGTAGAAATACGATTCGCAACGGTAGAAGAAGCAAGACAGCATTCCACAGTGCCACTAAAAACTGAGGAATTCCTGTTCGTGCAGACATAGCTAGGTCGGCGCGACACCAAAATTAAATTGGGGAGGTGCCCCCTGAGATAAATGTATGCTGGCTGGTGGCGGCTGTCCTCTGTGATATAGAGGATAACATCAGAATACTGGAGGTGCATAAATTGCATCAACAAAACTGGACGGGTCAGGGATTAGAGCTTGCTCAAATTGAACAAGAAGCCATAAATTCTATCCCCGATGTCATAAATTTACCAGACGGCACGAGACTGCACGTGGCCATGGAGGGTTGCAGCAAGGTGCTACTTTTGTTGGAGCGACCAGCACCTCAACGTCGACTGCTCCTAATACAAAGAGATG
>NC_068996.1:23252766-23253147 GCF_001194135.2 Octopus bimaculoides | reverse complement strand
GCACTTCCAGTGCAGCAGCAGCAGCAGAAAGCAACTCCATCACCACCAGCAACAGTGACGACGCCTCCAGCAGTCGCCAGGGTACCACCACCACCAGCCGAAGTAGCACAGCCAGTCAGAGCACCACCAACAACAACAACACCAGTCGGAGTACCACCACAATCACCAACCGGAATACCACCGTCACCAGCCGCGGAGTATCACAAACACCACCAACAACATATGAACATCCCCCCCCCCAGAAAAAAGAATAGCCAGAGAATATTTCGCTTCCCGATCAAAACAACTCGGACTGTTCAAGCACAGAGGTCAAGAAGGGGGAGTGGCAAACAGTGTGGCAGAATCGTTACCTAAATGCTTAGCAGTATTTTGTCTGTCTTC
>NC_068996.1:23243670-23251581 GCF_001194135.2 Octopus bimaculoides | reverse complement strand
ATTTACAAATGTCTCAACTCATTCAATTCATATTCACACAACTCACTACAAAGAGGTGAACTGGGAGAGTCGTTTAGAGCTTTGAGGTATTCATCTCAAAACTTTGTTCTCTGAGTTCGAATCCTGCCGAAGTCAACTTTGGCCTTTTGTTTTACCAACAACTTCAGCACTGCAGTTGATTCTTTTCTCTCGCCCCCACTCCCCATCTACAACGAAGAACGCGATCATGGTCAGACCTGGAGAAGAATGGGCTCTGCCATATTTAAAATACCCAAAAGACGGTATCATATTGAAGGCTGAAAGTAAGTCATAGCAAGATGAGAAAATGATATTAGGCTTCCTGAAGGTGACAGAATCGTTAGCACACGGGACAAAATGTTTAGTGGCACTTTGTCTGTCTTTACGTTCTGAGTTCAAATTCCACCGAGGTCGACTTTGCCTTTCATCCTTTCAGAGTCAATAAAATAAGTACCAGATGAGCACTGGGGTCGATGTAATCGACTTAGCCACAATTCCGAAATTGCTGACCTTGTGACAAAATTTGACATTGTACTTTCTCCAATCTATCAGGGGAATATTTAGGTTTCATTGTCTTAAAAGAATAGCCACTATTATATAAAGAAGAACCAAAGCCTTTAGTCCCTGTCATTTAGAATTTTCATAGATAAGCATAGGAGTGGCTGTGCATTAAGTTTGCTTCCCAACTATATGGTTGTGGGTTCAAACCCACAGCATGGCACCTTTACGTTCTGAGTTCAAATTCCGCCAATCTCGACTCTGCCTTTCATCCTTTCGTGTTCGATAAATTAAGTACCAGTAAAACACTGATGTCGATGTAATCGATTATCCCCCACCCGCAAATTTCAGACCTTGTGCCTATAGTAGAAAGGATTATTAGATATGCTTTGGCCAACAGGGATTGTTGCTACCCTGGCATCTTTTTTAAATTCTTCCAATCACTTGAAGTATTTGAAATTTTCACCAGATTTTTTCCCCAAACTTTTCTACACTGATGTTTTTTGTGTTGGTGACGAAAATCGCTTTCATTTTTCCAGAAATTAGTAATAATAATAATAATAATAATAATAATAATAGCAAATATTCTGCTCAATACCTTAAGTTTGCTTGTTAATTGTTTAACCTTAACCAGTTGAGCATGTCCCTTAGTGGCTGATAATATGTGCATCTCTGATCACGAGCAGAAGTAATGGGTGAGCATTATAGCCATGTGTTGAAGGGAATTCTTTGGGGTTTGGATAATTCACCTTTGGAAGCATGGGTGTTTCGTTCAACATTCTTAAACAACCCTTATTCAGGGACCTTTTGAGCGGGATGAGCTACTTGACCTGAAGAAAATTCTAACTGGGCCCCACCTGCAAGGTCATGCGCTGTTTATCTTGATATGAGATCACCATGTTGCGCACATATAGATGTGCCTGGTGTACCTTTATCAGATGGGTAGTCATGATGGATAAACTGGGCTTCGTATATTTTACCTTAGTGTCACTTTGATGGCATACACAGCTCTCTTACTCAATAATAATAATAATAATGGTTTCAAATTTTGCTACGACGGAAGCAATTTTGGGGAAGAGGATGAGTCGGTTAAATCGATCCCAGTGTTCAACTGTTACTTATTTTATCAACCCTTGAAAGGATGAAAGGTAAATAATAATGTACAATCCTCTTACATACAAAATATGGAAAATAAAGAATGTGAAGACAGTGCCAATTATTATTGGGTCCCTGGGGATAGCATCAGACGGCATCAAGAGGAATATAGAGGAAATCGAAATAGAGTGCCCAGTAGAAATGTTACAAAAGTCTGGCCTCCGAGGCATAGCCAGAATAATTAGGAATGTATTAGCTAGTTGAAAAGAACAGATAGCATAATACCATAGACTACAGGTAGCGAGCCCACTATGCATGCAAGACTCAGGGAGATCCAACACCTGAGATTAAAAAAAAAATCATAAATAATAAAGTAGCAATATCAGTCTTCATGGGAACAGCACACATACAATAAGAAAATGAATATGAAACCTTTACGTCGTCCCTCGATTAATTAATTTTCCTTAAACTACACCATCGTTCCCATCTTCTAGTCAAGAGATTTTGAATCTTAATAGACTATGTAAAATAAAATACCTTACCCAATTACACAACACACCGCTAGGTCTGAAAGTCGAACTATCGATCCTATGATCATGAATTTGATTCCCAGCCTAACCACCAAGCTACTCACTATTATTGGCTTAACTACTATGACAATAGGTGCCTTTAACTATTGTTACGTCCAGGATAACATTATTGATTAAGGGGAGTGCATCAGGGATGAGGTTCAGATCAAGATTACCAAAGGGCAAAAAAATTGGGGAATTAGGAATCAGAGTTTAAATGTGTGTGTGTGTGTGTGAGTTTGTGTATATATTAGATATATATGGATATATATATATATATATGTGTGTGTATATGTATGTATGTATATATATATATATATATATATATATATATGGATATGTTTATGTGTGTGTTTGTGTGTATATAAATATATTTGTGTATATGTGTGAGTATTTATATAATAATATATTTGTGTGTGTGTGTGTGTGTATTTATCTATTGATATATTTGTGTGTGTGTATATATCATCATCATCGTCGTCCGTTTTCCATGCTGGTATGAGCTGGACAGTTTGATTCAGGACTGGCAAGCCAGTAGGCTGCACCAGGCTCTAATCTGATCTGGCAAGGTTTCTACAGCTGGATGCCATTTCTAATGCCAACCACTCTGAGAGTGTAGTGGGTGCTTTCTACATGCCACTGGGATGGGAGACTGTCAGCCAGAGTGTGAGTCAGGTGGCACTGGCATCGGCCACAACTATGATTTCCATTCTGATTTCGATTTTGATTTTACTTGATTCAATAGGTCTTCTCAAGCATAGCATATCACCCTACAATTCACAGTACTTTTAAATGGGCTGGTTATACAACACTGATATTGGCCACATCTGTGATCTCACTTTACTTCCCAGGTCTTTTGAATCACAGCATGTCTCAAAAGATTTCGGTCTCTTGTCATCGCCTCTGTGAGGCCCAATGTTTGAAGGTCATGCTTCACAACCTCAACCCATGTCTTCCTGGGTCTCCCTCTTCCATGGGTTCCTTCCACTGTTAGGGAGTGACACTTCTTCACACAGCTCTCCTCATCCATATGCAACACATGACCATACCAGTGCAGTCATCTTTCTTGCACACCACATCTGATGCTTCTTATGTCCAACATTTCTCTCAGGGCGATTACACTCTGTTGTGTATGCACACTGACATTATACATACAGTGGATCATACTAGCTTCATTTCTTTCAAGCTTATGTATGCCTTCAACAGTCATGGCCCATGTTTTCCTGGCATGTAGCATGACTGTTCACACGCATGCACCATACAGCCTATCTGTTACTCTGAGTGAGAGGCCCTTTGTTACCAACAGAGGTAGGAGCTTTCTGAACTTTGCCCAGGCTATACTTATTCTAGTGGCAACATTCTCAGAGCATTCACCCCCACTACAGACTTAGTCACCTAGGTAATGGAAGCTATCAACTACTTCTAGTTTCTCTTCCTGGCATGTGATGGAATCTGTTTCCTGTACATCTTTGGTGTTTATTGCCCCCATGTTGCACTTCTTATGTGTCCATAGCTTACACTAGGTACATCTTATGGAGTTTCTACCTATGCCTTTTCTACAGATGGAGCAGGGCCATCCATCTGAAGGGGGTTGTGATTTGTCCGCCTTCCTACTTACTAGGACTTTGGTTTTTGCAACATTGACTCTAAGGCCCTTCAATTCTAATCCTTGAAACTGCATCTCTAGTTCTGGTAGTGATTCAGCTATTAGAGCAAGGTCATCAGCATAGAGGAGCTCCCAGAGGCAGCCTGTTTTGAAATCCTTTGTTATTGCCTGGAGGACTACGATGAATAAGAGGGGGCTGAGGACTGATCCTTGGAGAACCCCTACTTCTATCTGGAATTCTTCACTATACTCGTTGCCAACCCCCACCTTACTGACAGTATTCCTGTACAGGGCTTGTACAGCTCTTACCAACAACTTGTCTATCCCTAGTTTCTGCATTGACAACTAGATAAGTGATCGGAGGACCCTGTCAAAGGCTTTCTCCAAGTAAACAGAAGCCAAGTATAGGAACTTATCTGTGGCTAGATATTTCTCCTGCAGTTGCCTTACCAGGAATATAGCATCGGTGGTGCTTCTGTCCGGCACAAAACCAAACTACATTTCATCTAGGCTAACTTTCTCCCTAAATTAGTTGGGCTATGACCCTCATCACCTGATCCAGCAATTTGATACCCCTGTAGTTATTTCTATCTAAAGCATCGCCTTTACCTTTGTAGTAGTTGATTATGGTGCTGCTACACTCATTGGGTATAACTCCTTTGTGAAGTACCTGATTTACAATATAGGTGACTAGACAATAACCCACCAGAAATTCTAAGCATCTCAGGAGTGATTCCTGGTGGACCGAGGACTTTCCCTGTCTTCATATCCTTAATTACTTTATCTACCAGAGCACTGTTGATTCAGGTAGCTGGTCCATCAATTGGGTTAACATTTAGCAGGCTCTCCTCTTCCCATTCATTGTCCACATTCAGCAATCATTCATAGTGGCATCTCCAAGCCTCTTTCATTGCAGAATCATTAAATGCAAGTGCACCATCATCCATGCAGACATATTTCTCTCACATACAGTCTTGAGATCTGAAATACTTCAGTTCTTTGGTCTTCACATCGCTGAACATTGGCAAACTTCTTCTTTTCTGCTTCCACCACACATTACTCTAGCTATGGAAGGGACTTTGCCCCAGTCACAGATTTGGTCTGTGGCACTCAGTAAGCTGTCACACAGGAATTCCCAGTTGCCCTCTATGTTACAAGTCTGTAGCTCCTCCCTTTCATCGAATTTCTCTCCTTTTTTTCTCTTCTTTTTTTTCTCTCCTTGTTTCTTTCTTTTTTCTCTCCTTGTTTCTTTCTGTGTTCCTTTCTGTTGAAGAGCATAGTACCCCACACATAATAATCAAGGGGGCTGTAGTCTGGGGAGTTAGATGCCCAGATGTTAGGGATGATGTGGTCACAGAAATTGCTTGACAGCCATGACTGGGTTCTCCTGCTTGTGTGGAATGGTGCAGAATCCTGTTGCCAGATATAGGGTGTTCCAGTAGCCACCCTCTTGATCCAGGGCAGCACTACCTCCTCCAGGCACTTGATGTAGGCCTCCGTGTTGAGTCTGAGGCCATGTTGGAAAATGAAGGGAAGTATAACGTTGCCATCACTAGTGATCACTCCAAACACCATGATGTTCACTGGATGTTTGATTTTTGTCACTCTTGGTACATGTCCTCAGATTGACACCCAAACACTTTGAAATGTTCGTATTGGAGCTTATCTTATGCCGAAAAAATGTAGCTGCCCAACAAACTAAGAACACACACACCTTGTGTATGTGTGTTCAACTTTGTTTACATATATGTGTGTGTCTGTGTGCGGGGAGAGAGAGAGAGAGAGAAACACAAACAGATGGAGAAATAGATAGATGGATAGATGGGGAGATAATCAGGCAGACAAAGAGATAGATAGGCAGACAGACAGGCCGATAGATACAGAGAGAGAGAGAGAGAGAGAGATATTTGGAGTGAGTTGGAGTTTACTCCCATTGGAATACAGAATAAAACTGAATCTTTCCTTGCCTCCTATTCCAGGCCTCTCCCTTTCTCATCTGTACAACCCTTATAAGTGACACAATTTAAGCTGATGGAGACATGAGCATAAATAAATAAATAAATAAATAAACAAACAAAATGTGATGGCAAGTTATTTTCTACGATGTTTCTTGACTCATATCTTCTTTTTTTTTCTTCAGTCAATTATTGATCTTCTCCCTTCACACTTTTTGTTCCTTGCCTTTTTGTCTGTCTGTTCCTTGAAATGTTATTCGAACACAATTGCACACCAAGAATGTAGTTTCTATATAACATTTGAGAAATTGTTTATACATGAAATTAATGTGGGTTAGCTTTAATAGTAATATGTGTTAGCTTTAATAGTAATATGTGTATGTGTATCAAATGTGTAAGAGAGAAAGGGTGAATAGAAATATTGCATTAGTAGAAGCCTCACAAGGACCCGAACTGTAGTATCAACAATATTTCATTACTTTATTAGTGTGATATAGCGAAAAAGCAAAATGGAAGGCTAATTTCAAATTCTCTCTTTCTCTCCCCTGAAAAATAGTTGAACACATATATAGGGTTATACAAAACAGAATAAAATAGACTGGCTTCTAGTTATTTATTAATATTTGAATTAAAACAAATTAAGAGAATTTTCTTTGAATAATGTTTGTTACCTAACCTAATAATTTTTCAAGACTATCTTTGTCACTACATATACATGGGCATGCATTAATTAGAAATATTATGTGGTCTCACATAGTACAGTGAGTGAAAAATGTTTGACTGTTTAATAGTAGCTTAGACAAAAAAAAAAAAACTTTGAGGGGGGGGGGGCGTTTAAAATCTATAATCAACACACAAGGAAATATAACTTCAGCAAGATCAGTTAATTGAAATATTTAGATTATATAAATAGTGGCCATTGGAGAGTATCTGGCCTTCAAAACCAAATGATCTAAACAACAGACATGTATGCTTCAGTATTGCTTGACTGCCTCAGCAAAGCATATTATGCTCGAGAGCGAAAACAGATGTAGAGCCATTCCCATGAAAGTTAAACGAAAACAGGTTTCCAAAAATTTTTAGAATGCCCCCAAAAATCTCTATATACTTATAAAAGTATGTTCAAATGGTTCATTATCGACCAGGCATCAATATTGGGATAATTTCTACCAAATCTACACTATTTGGAAGATATAGCAAATATTTGTCTTGAAAATGTCACATCCGTTTTTTTGGTGGGGCGGGGGTCATGGATGTCACGACTGGTAAACAAGAAGAGTAACTACAGACATTATTATCAAGCAAACTTAAATTTCAAGGTCAATCTAAAATGAAAATAAACACCCACCATGAGGCTTTTTATGCTACACTGAAGAAATTCAGAGGAATTAGTAGTTAATATTTTCAGGTGGAAACAGTTTTGTTGTGTTTTTTTTTTTCTCCGATATCATGTACGTTACAATTTTTTGTGTTGTCTTTAAAGCATTCAACATAACTTCCAGAAAAAAAAATTTCCTTAATGCTTGTTTAGGTAGTCAAATTTAACTGGAGAAAATGAACCAATACAAATCTTGTTAGATATTTCATAATGTGCCTCCCTGACTGACACATGTCACATGAGATTGGCACTATATAATCTCACCAGATATCTTCAAAGTATTCTCATCCAGACATTTATGACACTGCTTGTTGTTACTGTCCTATTGAATTTCTATTCTTTACCTAAGTTAGTACATTATCCTGAGAAATTTGGTTCCCTATTAGAGGGTGATATAAGGGCTAGATATAATCATTTATAGGAATATGATGCTTTGTGTAAAGAAATATACCTTAACCCTTTCGTTACTATATTTCTGGCCAAAATACACCCCTCATGAGTTTCAATTAAATTCTAAAATAATCATGAATTTAGACTAGTCTCATTAAACACCTGTAACTTTTTTTATTTATCAACATATTAATGTGATATTTGGAACATAATTGAAGAAAGGGTTCTTAATCAATTCTATTGCATAATTTTTGTCTCTGAGTTCTCCACGTACTGGGTGGGGTGGGGGGTACTGCTAGTGTCTCTCACATGTAAATATTGGTTCACCTTCACAAATCGTACTCGTTCATAATACTGGAAATATATTCATCGCCAAAAGGTTCCTGATCGCTCCAGTAATTT
>NC_068996.1:23237819-23243176 GCF_001194135.2 Octopus bimaculoides | reverse complement strand
CATTATCGTTCACCACGTACTTTTGTAGCTCATTCATTCTTTTCTTCGATATCTCCATATCTTCTGTTGAAAAACCTTCAAATTCGGAATCACTGCTTGATAGCATGAAACTCCTCTCCATCTTCAAAGTTGAAAAAAATTAACGCCGCAAAAAATGTGGGAAAAAATCTTCCAAAATTCACTGAGTTCACGCCAAATAATGTCAGAGACAATAACTCAACTGTTTGCAAAGTGAAATCAGGTGTTTGAACGAATGTACTAACGAAATTTGGGTTCAAATATACATTTAAATAACAATGGGTACGCTCGGCCGGCTACGGCCGGGTTAGTCTTATGAACCAAAAAAATTTTCGGCCGGCTACGGCCGGGTTAGTAACGAAAGGGTTAAAGACATTGGAAAGCAAATACATTTTATATATATATATATACATGCATGCATACACACACACATACATACATATGAGAGAGTGAGAGAGATGATGGTTAACTTGCAGTTAGTGGTTCTGCGATGAAAGAAGTTTGGAAATGCCACTATGAAAGGCTGTTAAATGTAAAGAATGTATGGCAGAAGGAGGGTCTGCCTAATGTAGACCCAACAGAGTGATCAGCTATCTGAATCCACAGTAGCTTGATAGATAAACCAAATAAAGATATGAAGACAGGGAAAGCACCTGGCCCCTCAGAAATCACTGCTGAGGTGCTTCAAATATCTGGCAGAGTGAGATATGGCCTTGTCACTTATATAGTTAATCTGGTCGTTCACAAGGAAGTCATACCCAACAACTGGTGTAGTAGTATTAAAGGAAATAGACAGAAATAATTACAGAGGTCTCATATTGCTGGACCAGGTCATGAAAGTTACAGTGTCAAAGCTCAAATAACTAGGAAGATAGTTAGCCTGGATGAGATGCGGTTTGCTTTTGTGCCAGAGAGAAGCACTACTGATGTTATCTTTCTAGCAAGGCAACTGCAGAAGAACTTTTGTGTTTGGTTTTGGTTGACTTGGAGAAAGCCTTTGACAGAGGAATAGGTTAGTGGGTAATGAGAGTTGTTCAAGCCATGTACAGGGATGTTGTCAGCAAGGTGAGGGTTGGCAATGAGTATAGCAATGAATTTAGTGTACAAGTAGAGTTCACCAAGGATTGGTTCTCAGTCCCCTCTTGTTTATCATAGTCCTCCAGGCCATAACAGAGAAATTTAAGACTGGCTGTCTTTGAGAGCTCCTCTACACTGATGACGTTGTTCTTAAAGCTGAATCACTACCTGAACTACAGAGAAAATTTCAGGTGTGGAAGCAAGGTTTGGGGTCTAAAGGCCTTAGAGTTAATTTAGCAAAGACCAAAGTCCTAGCAAGTATGAAAACAGCCAATCATAAATCCCTTCAGGGAGATGGCCCTGCTTGATACATAGATAAGTTATTGGTAGGAACTCCATGTGGTATACCCAGTGCAAGCTATGGACACATAATAGGTGCAGCGGTATCATGAGAAGGGTAACAGAGAAAGTAGCTTTTGTTTGTGGCAGATGTGCAGGTACAATAAACACTAAGAATGCAAAGAGAATAGATTTCCTCAAAAATCTGGGTGGGGGAGGATCCTTGGAATTAGTGAATAACTTCCATTACCTAGGTGACCAAGTTAACAGAGGAGAAAGCTCTAAAAGTGTAGGTTGCTGGGCAAAGTTCAGACAACTACTATCTTTGTTGGTAACAAAGAGCCTCTTGCCCAGAGATTGACACATTATTAATTAGCATAATAGCATAACCTGGAAAAAAACATAGATTACATGGAAAAATGCATGCAAGAGAAATAATATTCTGAAGATTATAAACCTGGAAAATTACATGACAACTTATTACACTTGGAAAAGTTCAGGACAACTAATTACATCTGGTAAAGTACAGAACAAGAAAATTTTTACTTAAAATATTGCAGCTAAGGATAAAATTTGAATATTAAAAATTATTCGATTTTAATTTACAAAGTAACATTATAATGAAAAAAGGTACGATCATTTTGTTAAAATAATGACACACTAGAATACTTTAAAAATGAGAGCCAGAAGTATCAATATAGCTAAAGTTTTATGCAAAGTAGAACAATATATATGGTAGGCAAATTCATTATGTAAAAATAGGCATTGGGTCAAGACTAGAAATGTGAAGACTTGGCAATAACTCAAATTAAATTTTACTGTGAATTTGTTGTTATAGGTAGATTTTACTGTAATATACAACTAATTTTTGTACTATTGTATTTATTGTACTAACTTATTATGCACTACTATTATTTTTTATAACCTATTTTCAAATTTCTGATTATTAATTAATAATTTTAAAACATGAAATTTTTTGAAATGCAAAAAATATTTTCGAGTTATTTTTAATTTTTAATAGAAGTAACAAGTAATAACAAATAGAAGTAAGAACTTGGAATTAAATTTTTGCTTTTAATAAAAGCTAATAATTTCTAAATTGAATTATTTTATTTAAAATTTTATCCTCAGCTGCAATATTTTAAGTAAAAATTTTCTTGTTCTGTACTTTACCAGATGTAATAAGTTGTCCTGAACTTTTCCAAGTGTAATAATAATGAATTGAGATATTTGCCCAGCGTTAATATTCAGAAATCCGAAAGTGACTTTTTTTTTTTTTTTACACGATTTAGCTTATTTTGATTTAGTTGTTTGTTTCAACATTTCTAAATAACCATATTTTCCTTTTCTTTACATTGATAGTGACTATCAGTAATATGGCTGAAGGGCAAGCATCTCCCCCTCCACGTCTGCCATATTGTTTTTATCTGAAAGAGGATGACAACTGAATGTTATTTTCATTTATAGTTGACACATATTTGACAGACATAACGAAACACTACATTGTGAATAGTTCATTTCACTAGGAGAATTTTGACATCGCCGAGTAAATACGGAAATGGATATCGGAAGATTAAATTTCACAGTTCAGCAGTTAACGGCCATCCATTAACTATGCAGTCGATGGCTTTTAATTACTTAGTTTAAGTTTTGTGCTATTAAATGTTAGCACCTTGAAATAAGGTCAATCAGTAAAACTTGTCTCCTTTTTATTTGTTTAATAGATAGATAACGACAAAAAAAAAATAATAGACACAACTTTGTTTCACACATACACATCCATCTTCTCTACTCATAAACTCAGATTATTATTCTCCTGTTAATAAGCACATACTTTAATTCTGTAGAAATTACACACACTTCTGTAAATGTCGGAATTTCCGGCCTCGCATTTGATTTTTTTAAAAATCCATACAAGAAAGAATCAACATGCTTTTTTCAACTCGCTAGAATTGTCTATGCTTAAATAAATTTTCTTCTAACTCTACACTCTCTTCCATCCAATTTCCAAGATGATGAGAATAGTTCCTGGAATAATATACATTGTCAGTGGTTTAAATTATGCAATTAGTTTTTAAAATTTATAGTGATATCTCTCGCTCGTGTGTGGGGGAGAGAGAAATATTTATAGCCTTTGGTCGGTGTTTCTGATAGAAAAAGGAGACCCAATTATCTGGGATGAGCTGTGGAGATCGAGAACAGTGACATGCGAACAAATTACTATGTTAAATAAAATGAAGCTATTTAAAATGTTTCAATATCGTGTAAAAAGCGTCTTCGGCGATCTTTACCAAAGATCGGGCTTTTCCGTAAAAAGTGTTGGAGAGAAACAGGGAAACGACGTCATAACAGCGAAAGACATACAGAGAGCGCGATTTATTTTGAAGGGTTTAGTTTATGGTTAGGGTTTGCGTTAGGGAATTCCGTCCCTAACCCTAACCCTGACAATCGCCCCCCCCTCCCCCCAAAAAATTGGGGAGGGGGGGATTTTATAGGGCGAATCGCATGACCATGATATGTAGAACACATTATCGAAAGCGAAAATCGCCAAAATGAAAAAATAAAAAAGTTACAGCGGTTTTCCCTCAGTGTCTAATCCCAATGTGCACCCATCTCTCCTTGAATAGGACACCGGTCCATTGCAACGTGAACTTCTCAGCTATTGCTGGATCCCTCAGGAACCTTAAAAACACTGGGTACCACAAATCGATAGTGAATTTACTTTATGATAATCGTTAGCTCAATACAGTGGTGGACAAAAAATAAATTACTAATGCTGTTATTGTATGAAGTGTAGTGTTGTTGATGACGGTGATGGTGGTTTTGGTCTGAATCTGTAATTACCAGTATTTCAAGGGTCGTGAATTCGGTGAAAATAAAGAATACGCACACCCGGTGTTTAGGGTTACGGTTAGGGTTTTTTGTTACACAGAAAACGGGTAGGGTACGTATTCTTTACCTCCGCACATGAATTCAATAAAAGATTACATCCATGGAGATTGACTTCAATTTAAGTTTTACTAATAACACTAAACAAGTGGAAAGCACTTGAAGCAACGTGAATTGGAGTGTTTTACTCAAGAACATAATGCATCACTCGGTCTGGGAATTTTATGATCGTGTCCATGCACTAACCACTAGGCTGCGTGAGAAAACAGATAAAAGAATTTGCGTGTTTTCGGGAGCTGATATTCATTAGTTTGAGAACATCTAGCCTAGGCAAAAGGAGAGAAAAGGCTGTGCCTTTTCTTTCCCAGGATGTGTCACAGACTAATGAGATGAAAAGAGGAAATTATCCGGAGACATTTGCAAAACGCGCTCGAAGTTTAAGAACTTTGTCCGGTGTGCTAACGATTCTGCTAGCTTGTGTATATACATATACACGCTTGCTTTCCAACGGAGTTCCCAATCCGAGATGCAATAACACATTTGGAGAAGTATAACATAGTTTATTACCATGGTATTACGGAATTAGTGTTTTAAAATAACTTTGTTATATTAAAGTATAACAAGAACTTATATTATTCCACAATACTTACTGCATGTACTTCGATTGTTAAGCAATATATAATTAGATAATTGACTCTTTTCTATCTTTTAAATGTGACGTTACTAAGGCTGCAAAAAATAAACACTTGCTAAGGTATAGCTGTGTAGCTAAGAAGCTCGCATTGCAAGTATGTGGTTTCAGGTTCAGTCCCACTGCAAGAACTCAGGGCCGACTAATGTTTTCTGAATGAATTTGCTGAGGGGCATACCGAAAGAATGTCATATATATATACACATATGTGTGTGTGTGTGTATATATATATATATATATATATATATATGTCTGTGTGGTAAGTAGCTTGCTTACCAACCACATGGTTCTGGGTTCAGTCCCACTGCGTTGCACCTTGGGCAAGTGTCTTCTACTGTAGCCTCGAGCCAACCAAAGCCTTGTGAGTGGATTTGGTAGACGGAGACTAAAAGAAGCCTATTGT
>NC_068996.1:23235380-23237413 GCF_001194135.2 Octopus bimaculoides | reverse complement strand
TATATATATATATATATATGCTTATGTTTGTGTCTGTGATTGTCCCCCCCCCACCATCGCTTGACAACCGATGCTGGTATGTTTACATCCCTGTAACTTAGCGGTTCGACAAAAGACACCAATAGAATAAGTACTAGGCATACAAAGAATAATTCCTGAGGTTGATTTGTTCGACTAAAGGCGATGCTCCAGCATGGCAGCATCCCCATCACCACTTGACAGCTGGTGTTGGTTAACAGCGTTGTAATTTAAGTTCGGCAAAAGTAACTGATACAAGTCCAGATTTTTTTTTTTAAGTACTGGTGTCGATTTGTTCGATTAAAATCTTTCATAGCGGTGCTCCAGTAAGGCTGTTGTCCAATGACTGGAATAAAAAAATAAGGGATATAGAATATAAAAAGATTTCTGCACCAGTGTTTTCTGGGTCACTCAATCCAAGGAGCCTCAATAGAGTTGCTCGACTAGCTAGAAATAGCAGTCAAACCTACATCAAAGTGACATCCTAAATAATGAAAAATATAGCACTGGATATAACGTCTCTGGAATATGATATGACCACAACTGAAGTGCTTCTGACTGTAGGCTTCTTGGATCATGACTAATCGCTGGGTCTACGATAAACAACAACAACAATAACAATAATGATGATAATAATAATAATAACAGTGATTTCAAATTTTGGCAGAAAGCCAGCAAGTTCAGAGGAAGGGCTAAGTCGATTACATCGATCCCTGTACTCAACTGATACTTATTTTATTGACCCCGAAAATATGAAAGGCAAAGTCGACCTCAACGGAATTTGAATTAAAAACTAAAGACAGACGAAATGCTGCTAAGCATTTTTACTCGGTGTGCTAACGATTCTGTCAGTTAGCCGACTTAGATGATAATAATGGTTTTTGATTTGGGAACAGGGCCAATAATTTTTATGGCTACCATCGATCCTAGTATTTGTCTGGGTGACAGGCAAGTCGACTTTGGTGAGGCTTGAACTCAATAATGAGATTGCAAATTACCGAGACGCATTTAACCGACGCTCAAACGATTCTAATAGCTCGCCACCACCAATAAGTTTTGAAGAGTGCAGTTAGATTTTAACAATTATTTTTTCAAAGCTATAATGGAAGCGACAAAGGAGCATATTCGGCATATTTTGCTTTATGAGTTCAATAAAGGCAATAACGCAACGGAAAGTGCGAGGAATATTAATTCAGTATATGGGCATCGGACAATAAGCGTAAGCCGGTGTCAACGATGGTTCCAGAAATTCCGAGCCAAAAACTACAGCCTGGAAGATGAACCTCGTCCTGGAAGATCTGTAGAGCTTGACGAGGACGTCCTGCAAAACCTAGTGGAACAAAAGCCCCATCGTAACTGTTGAGGAACTAGCAGAGAAGCTTGGATTTGCTCATTCAACCATTCATCGACACCTGCGTGTCATCGGAAAAGTCAGCTAATTTGCTCAGTGGGTTCCTCACAAACTTTCCATGTCTAATCGGGAGGACGTAAAGAATGTGGACCGCACTCTCTTTCGTTATTTTATTTTATTTTACAGAATCCCCCATTTTCGAGTACGGACATTCTGATTCTGCAACAAAAACGGCATTTTAAAATTTTAATTCCCCCCACCCCCAAATTCTTCAATTTTCATTTCTTTTCAGAATTTGGATCTTTTTTAAAACGGGGGCCACATTTTTCATTAATGTTTTACGTAGTGTTTTTGGTACAGAAAGACTTTCAAACTTCGTATACTTATCTATTTTGTGTTATAGAACAGAAAAATATTTTTGTATTCGAATTTATTTCATGTAAAAAATTGTCTTATTTCGATAATTTCAACCAATCACTGACGTCCACTCAACCGATATACATTAAGTGCCGACTACATAAACAAACGATTCTTCGTTTTATTTGCTTTTTTCATTTTAAATTTGCTTTAACCCTAAGCCTAAGCCTAACCCTAGCTCTAGCTCTAACCCTAGGGTTAGGATTAGAGTTAGGGTTAGGGTTAATTGTTTCAGAATCGTTTGTTT
>NC_068996.1:23233162-23235370 GCF_001194135.2 Octopus bimaculoides | reverse complement strand
CCAGTAGTGACTGGTGACGAGAAATGGGTTCTCTATAAAAATGTCAAGCGCCGAAGACAGTTAATAGGGAAAGGAGGTCTTCGCCCACTTAAGTTATCTGTTTGGTGGGATATGAAAGGTTTAGTCCACTTTGACCTTTTAAACTCAAACCAAACGATAACAAAGATCTCCTGCAAGCAACTTGAGCGGCTTAAGTTAGTGCTAGAAGAAAAACGACCATCTTCGGTTTCAAGATGAAACGTGTTCTATCAGGATAATGCTGGGCCACATACAGCGAAGATGACATTCCAAAAGCTGGAGTAGTTTGAATGGAAAACGATACCCCACCCACCATATTCGCCGGACATTGTTTCATCTGATCATTATTTATTCTGCAGTCTTCAAAATCATTTCGAAAGAAAAAATATGAATTCTGTAGATGAGGTCAGAACAGTACTGGAGGAGTATTTTTCGTCATGGACAAGTGAATTTTGGAAAAGGGGCCTTACAAGTCTACCAGATAGATGGAAGAGCATTGTAGAAAATGAAGGAGAGTATATTTTTGATATATATAAAAAAAAAACTTTGTTTATCTTAATTTAGAAAAATAAAAGATGCATAAAAAACACCGCATTATTTATGGGATGACTCAATACAATATTCACTCCGACTGCACGCATCATCTTACATACGTTTATAACCGCTAGCGCGGATATTTCTAATAATCTTGGATTTGAAATGAAGGTCACTTATTATTTAATCAATCCTTAATTAAAAGAAATTTACTAAGGTAATAGGAAGTCTTAAAATAATAAATTAATTTTTTGTTAGAGATTGATAGCTGTAAACTCTTTTATCTATCTGGATTCGTTTGAATGAAATGACAACAGTCAAGTACATTCATTAGAGCTAGCTGAATCCGTACAGTCAAAAATGACGACTAATTGTAGTATTTTATTTATAATTAAGGTACAAAATCAAGTTTTTAGTTTAATAATTCTTTTATTAGCAAATTTTCTGTGAAAAATCTATCTGCAACTAACATCCGTTGACTGCTTGTTTCTTCCCAAAGAATTTCTAAGTTTTCCTTCGTTCTTGTACGACTTAAGGCCATATAAAGCTTGGCCGTAAATAAATACGGGAGCTAGCAAATAAATACCAACTTTTTCGAAGCGACGTTTCCTTTCAATTGTGCTCACCATTACTGAAACCAACCTCAACTCATACGACTTAAAACCACAAAAAGCAGTCCGTGACTTAGTTGATGTAAAAACTCCGTCTTCAAACTCTATTACATAAATTACTTAATATAAATAAGTTCGGCACATGTATGAACTATAAAATGTGTAGTTATAATATACTTTTCAACTGCAGTCATTTTATCATCTTGATACACTCAGGCAGTAATTATTTTCTCTAATAAGTTTGTACATGTATGTTTGTGTGGATGTGTGTGATTGTAATACTTATTTGTAACACGACAAATAGAATATGGATGGTAATTCAAATTAATACACTTGTCAATGTTATCTAGTGGTTGTATTTTGGGTAAATTTTTTTCGGTAAGACCCGCACGATTTTCATTAAGAAAAAAAAAAAACTCAGATTTTTTTGCATGGAGCCCCCCACCCCTTTCCAAACCAAAATAAGGGATTTGCAACATATTAGGTCCAGGGTACTTGATTCCACGCAAAAAAATCCGAGTTCTTTTCTTTTTTCCCCCTTTTTCTTAGTGAAAATCGTGCGGGTGTTACTCAAAAAATTTACCGTATTTTGAGATGTATAGTTCCTGAAAGAACACTAGGTAAACATTTCTTAATATAAATAAAGGACATGTATAAACTGCTAAATTGAGAAGTGCATTTATAAAATACTTCTCAACTGCAGGGTAGATACTGAGGACTTTCCGTACAAGGGATCGAAAAGTCATGTTGATTCTATGGAAGACATTTGTTCTGAGCCGCCTAGACTATTGCTCTCAGTTGTGGTCACCACACAGTGTTAAGCGGACAGCAGAACTCGAGGCAATTCAGCGGCACTATACAAAAAAGATCGCCACAGTCCAACAATTGAACTACAGGGAGCGACTGAAAGCACTAGGTCTCTACTCCCTGAAGCGCAGGCGGGAGAGATATGTAATAATATACATATGGAAAATACTGGAAGGACTGGTGCCAAACTTTGGCATCAAGTACTACAGGAATGCCCGCACGGGTTGCCACTGCATGG
>NC_068996.1:23227733-23230052 GCF_001194135.2 Octopus bimaculoides | reverse complement strand
AGGTTATAGCAGGACGTACGTTTCGTACAAGCTCCATTTATGTTTGCAAACATCTTCAAAATGACTTTCTAAAATGAAATTCCATTATGCAGCTGAGGAGTACATTTTCATTGTATTTTCTGTGGTGTTCTCACTACATGAATAAATGGAGCTTGTACGAAACGTACGTACTGCTATAACCTATTGAATTTTTGTTGCTTAACTTCAAATTTTATTCACCAAATCTCTTGATTTTGTTTTTGGCTTTTATCCTACCAAATTCTGGTGCCTCAAACATTTTAAGTACCACATTTAATCTTTTGATTAAATCTATATATATATATATATGTATGTATGCATATATATATGTGCGTGAATATATATATATATATGTATGTATGCATATATATGTGTGTGAATATATATATAAATATGTATATATATGTATATATATATGTATGTGTATATATATGTATCATCATCATCGTTTAACGTCCACTTTCCATGCTAGCATGGGTTGGACAATTTGACTGAGGACTGGTGAACCGGATGGCTACACCAGGCTCCAATCTGATTTGGCAGAGTTTGTACAGCTGGATTCCCTTCCTAATGCCAACCACTCCGAGAGTGTAGAGGGTGCATTTACGTGCCACCAGCACGAAGGCCAGTCAGGTGGTACTGGCAACAGCCACGCTGAAAATGGTGTATTTTACGTGCCACCTGCACAGGAGCCAGTCCAGCGGCACTGGCATAATCTCGCTCGAATGTCTTTACACATGCCACCGGCACAAGTGCCAGGAAGGCGACGCTGGACATAGGTGCCATCACGATTTCACTTTTGCTTGCCCCAATAAGTCTTCGCAAGCTGAGTTTCGTGTCCAATGAAGGAGACGACGTTGGCATGGGTGCCAGTCATCGAATTTTTTTCGATTTCGATTCCGATTTCACTTGCCTCAACAGGTCTTCACAAGTAGAGTTTTGTGTCAAATGAAGGAAGTTACGCATAAGTGGGCTGGCTACACCCCTGGCGGAGGCCTTGGATTTAGGTCTCACTTGGCTTGCCGGGTCTTCTCATGCACAGTGTATTTCCAAAGGTCTCGGTCAGAAGTCATCGCCTCAGTGAGGCCCAATGTTCAAAGGTCATGCCTCACCACCTCATCCCAGGTCTTCCTGGGCCTACCTCTTCCACAGGTTCCATCAACTGTTAAGGAGTGGCACTTTTTCACACAGCTATCGTCATCCATTCTTGCCACATGACTATAGGGGGTTCCTATAAGGTTGTTATCCACCCCTGATTGGAACTCTTCCGTATGACATGTACGCATGCTCAGTGACTTGCTTTAACTTCCGGCATCTATTTCTAGCATATAGAGTCCACTTTTGCTGGTCATTCCTCTTATTTTTGTATATATATATATATATATATATGTGTGTGTGTGTGTGTGTGTTTCTTTGATTAAATAATAAATTTACAGCATTGAATCAAATATTCCTCTAATTATTAGACTTTATAGTGTGACTGTCCCCACCTCTTCTGCACCTCATCATGCTCATGGACAAATCAGTGAATGGTTGCTGAAAGCAGATTGGGCAATACTTCACCGAGAGGATATATAAGCTTCTGCTTATTCCTGTCTGAAATATCGTCCGATAGTTCAGACTTATCGTCTGATGAATTTACTTTGTTGACATTATTCATCGACAGAATTTTTATACCTTTCAACCTTTCAATCAAGTCCGCCTTTCTTCCAGTAACATACTGTCTATATAATCTTAAATATTTCTTTAACTCAGGCACAGTAAGTACTTCGATAGCTGAATCATCAAGCTGCTTTATATCCATGATAAGACGTAAAACAATAACAATGGCGTGGATAGTCTGCGGAAGTTTAATTGTCTACATGTAGCGCCGCCTAGCCAAGGGAGATAACCTACTTATAGGAAAGCCCTATACCAGCTCAATCGTCTCTTTTGCATACCACAACTGATGCTTCTGAGGTTCAACATTTCTCTCAAGCTACTTACGCTCTGTCTAGTATGCACACTGACATTACACATCCATCAGAGCATACTGGCTTCATTCCTTGCGAGTCTACGCATGTCTTCAACAGTCACGGCCCATGTTTCACTGCCATGTAGCATGGCTGTTCGTACACATGCATCATACAGTCTGCCTTTTACTCTGAGAGAGAGACTCTTTGTCACCAGCAGAAGTAAGAGCTCTCTGAACTTTGCCCAGGCTATTCTTATTCTAGCAGCTACACTTTCAGCGCACCTTCCCCCACTACTAACTTGGTCACCGAGATAGCAGAAGCTATCAACTACGTCTAGTTTTTCTCC
>NC_068996.1:23220142-23227388 GCF_001194135.2 Octopus bimaculoides | reverse complement strand
ATATATATATATATATATAAAAGTGTAGTATACAAATCTAAGTGCAGAATCCCTAGAAATAGAAGAGCAATTATCAGAAAAATAAAAAGGATTAAAAAGAAAATCAACCAACTTAAATACTGCCAGCAGCAACACACCCATTTGACTGCCATTGCATCACTCGAATCAAAAAAGCATGATGACCATCATTAACAGTAAAAGTGCAGCTGAAGAGAGTTGGGCCATTCAGAAAATGAAACACAATCCCAAAATGTTCTTTTCATTTGCAAAAAAACAGGTTGACGAGAACAACACTCTACATGATGATGCAAAATCCATGTGCGAGAAACTCTAGAGACAATACTGCTCTGTCTTCAGTAACCCTAATGTGGTTGATCTGGTTAGTGTCAGTGATGTAAACCCTCAACTAACCATATGTGACATAACTTTTAGTGCTCCTGATATCCTAACAGAAATAGATAAGATCAAGCACAACTCGGCAGTAGGTCCCAATAAGTCACCAGCCTCTGTCCTGAAGATGTGTTGCCATCAAATTGCACCCCTTCTAGCTGAGCTCTGGAGAAGCTAACTTGATGCAGGCTACATTCCTGATCATTTTCTTTCCCAGTCTGTCATTCCAGTCTTCAAAAAGGGAAACAAATCTCTTTCAGCGAACAGTGTTACAACTAGAAGAAGAATAGCCTGGGCAAAGTTCAGAAAGCTTCTATCTCTACTGACGACAAAGAGCCTCTCGTTCAGAGTGAAAGGGAGATTGTACAATTCATGTGTGCAAACTGCCATGCTTAACAGCAGTGAAACATAGGTCATGACTGCTGACAGCATGCGTAGGCTCGAAAAAAATGAAGCTAGCATTATCTGCTGGATGTGTATTGTCAGTGTGTGCATACGACAGAGTGTAATCACCCTGAGGAAAATGTTGGACATAAGAAGCATCGGATGTGGCATACAAGGGAGACATCTGCGCTGGTATGGTCACGTACTAAGGATGGATGATGAGAGCTGTGTGAAGAAGTGCCACTCCCAAACAGTGGAAGGAACCTGAGGTAGAGGGAGACCCAGGAAGACATGGGATGGGGGGGGGCGAAGCATGACCTTTGAACGCTGGGCTTCACTGAGGCAATGACGAAAGGCCGAGACCTCTAGAGATATGCTATGACTGACAAGAACTGGAAAATAAAATGAGATCATAGCTGTAGCCTATGCCACTCAGTAGTACCTTTTGGATCGTAAGGCGGTATGCCACGCTTGAGGAGACTTATTGAGTCAAGTACATCAACATCAAAATCAAATCATTTTAATGGCTCTGAGTGTGCAATGCTTTTTAAAGCAGAAACAGCTGTAAGCTAATGAAAGTGATTATATAACTACTTCTTTTATTTAGTCAGTCACTGAGGATATGACAAAGTATCAGGACTTGTGGTGATTTGCTGTACTTGAGAAGACATGTCAAGCTAAATAAAATCACAGCCATCCTTGCATACAGGTATGTATGTCCTTTATGGCCATTCTCCCTCTCCAAGCTGAGAGATCTTTGTCTTGCAGGTATTGGTGCCACATAAAATGCACTTGTACCAGTGCTACATAAACACACCTTTACCAGTGGTATATACCAAGCACCCAGAACACACTGTAAAGTGGTTGGCATTAGGAAGAGCATCCAGCCATAGAAATCATGTCAAAACAGCCAGTTGGAGACTGGACAGCTCTCTAGCTGGTCAGCTCCTGTCAAACCATCTAACCCATACCTGTATGGGAAGCAGGTGTGTTAAATGGTGATGATGATGATACATATATATATATATATATATATCTCATGTATAATTTTTTGTCTGCATGCGTAATTGAAGTCTCGACAAGCTAGATTTTTGCAGACACATTAGTGGTTTTATTTTTATAGTCAGTAACCATAGATCAATCTGGCTATGTCAATAAATTCTGTTCTATAGTTTGTGCAATCATAATTAGTTATGTTCACACAGGTGGTTTGTGGTTTGTGATCTCTTGTCTGAGTAACAACATATTTTTCTGTAAACCACAAACTCAATATATATATCAAATCTGCGTGTGACCACACTGAAGCAACCATTCTACCTTTGATGAGACTGGCTACAAACCACAATGGTGATGTCTTTATCGTTCAAATATCATGTATCAGACCATTCTTTGCTACACCGATGATGTGCAATTGACAGCAGAAATGCTCAATAATAGACAAGGCTGAATGTTATTGCAGCTTTGTGGGGTTCTAGGTAGATGATGATCATGTCTAGGAAAGGGGGACGGTTCAATAATGTAATAATAGGTGCAAGCATCACTGTGTGGTAAGAAGTTTGCTTCACAACAACATGTTTCCAGGTTCAATCCTACTACATGGTACCTTGAGCAAAGTGTCTTCTACTATAGCTTCAGACCAAACAAAGCCTTTGGAAGGAGCCTAGAGTGTGTGTGTGTGTGTTACTATCTCTTTGCGTTGACATCACATGGATGTACTTAGAATGATGCAACTGAATATGGCAAGACATTTCATCTCATGCTTTAATGATTCAGCTACTCCTAGCTTAGCATGATATTATATAGTATGGAATGAAGGACAAATAGCACTTATTTAAAAACTCTTGGTGGGTGGCTGGTGGTGGTGATGAAATACAAGACAGACACTTGAAGTATTTGAACAGAGTAATACAGAAAAATCATACAAGACATGGCAATGCATTCATTCTGATATTGTACCATTTTTGCAATTCCTTTTCTTTTTTTTTTTTTTCATATGTTCATATTTGTGTGGCACATATAAGCAAATGAGAAGAAAATGTCAGGGCTTAAAAGATAATTTGCAAAATCTTAAATCTGACATTTACTATAAGTGAATATGTCAGTAAATGATGATTGCAAAGACAGTGACAATGATGATGGGATTATGACAACGATGACAATGTTGATGATAACAACAACAGTCTATTTTGATGATGGTAAGAACCACCAACAAAATCTTTGAAATCCACAGACAAATTGACTTATGTCCATCGTCCGTTGTACAGAGTGTATTAAATTGCATCTAAAATGTTTTAATGTTCAAAAGAATTACAAATGTCACGGCAAAAGTTGCATTAGAAATAGATTATGGCTTGTGGAGCATCTATGTGAATAATTGAAAATGTCATTAATAATAAGAAATGCAACAGATTAAGTATAGCAACAAGAATTATGATAATAATGGTAATGCATCAAAGACACAAGCAAATACAGTATACATTTCATCACACCACCAAAAAAAAAAAAAATATCATAAACATCAAGCTTATATGAAAGAAACTAAAAGTGATGAACTGTCTAGAATATATGTAAAGAAATACACATACATATATCACATGTGTGAGTGTTATATATGATGGGACTTTCCCATTGAAGACAGCATATGAGTGTTCGGCTTTTTGTCAAACGACCTACACAAATGATTTGCTTATAGTGATCAAATGTTCATGTTACATATTAGCTCACTCTCTCCATCAAATTGATGTTATCTGAACAGGTGCACAGTATACCACGCATCAGGTGTCAAAGTGATTGCAGAGCAACATGGAATGAAATGTTTTTGCTCAAGAAAACAATGCACCACCCATTCTAGGAATTGAAACCATGATCTAGTGACTAAACCATGCGCCCTCATTTAGTGTTTTAATTATATATATAAAAGTGGAGGGAGAAAAGACTAGTGGCTAGTTGGCAAATATACAGACAATATTCAGGAGTGGCTGTTTGGTAAGTAGCTTGCTTACGAAACACAAGGTTCCGGGTTCAGTCCCACTGCATGGCACCTTGGGCAAGTGTCTTCTACTATAGCTTCAGGCCGACCAAAGCCTTGTGAGTGGATTTGGTAGACAGAAACTGAAAGAAGCCCGTCGTACACACACACACACATATATATGTATGTGTGTGTATATATTTGTGTGTCCGTGTTTGTCCCCCCAACATCACTTGACAACCGATGGTGGTGTGTTTACATTCCCATAACTTAGCGGTTTGGCAAAACAGCCCGATAGAATAAGTACTAGGCTTACAAAGAATAAGTCCTGGGGTCAATTTGCTCTATTTTCTTATAAATACACAGGAGCTCTGAATTTTTACTCCTATCCAACACATATCACAGCAGTAGAAGTAGGGAGGCACTGATACTATAAAGAGAGCTACAGATAAGGAAAATAAAATATGATTTACATGTAATAGCAAACATGTCATCACACTTTTCTTGTTTTGGGAAAGTTCTATTGGGGTTTGGATTGCTTTAAGTTCAAGATGACCTTAAATTATGACAATGCACCAAGGGAGTGGGCTGCAGGATGTATGAGTGAGGGGGAGGGAAGAAGCAATATATGTGTGTGACTGTGTTTTTTTTTTCTTTTTTTGTTTTCACTTTCTAATATTTCCTGTTTTAGTCAGAGAAAGAGAAAAAAGAGAAAAGGAAAGAGTACAACACAGAAATCCTGTATCCTAACATATCAGTTTCAAATTTTGGCACAAGCTCAGGGTAAGTCAATTACATTCACCCCAGGACTCAACTGGTACTAATTTTATTGACACCAAAAGAATGAATGGTTAAGTTGAATTTGAACTCAAAACATAAGGATGGGCAAAATATCACTAAGCATTTTGCCTGGCGTGGTAATGATTCTGCCAACTTGCTGTCTTCCTGTATCCTAACAAATTAGTTATAAGTAATTTATACACACACACACACACATACATGTGATTGTGTGTGTGTGTGTGTAACTGATGCCCTCCCTTAATAGTGATAGTTGTAAATTTGTAAATGAATGTCACTGTCACATAAGCAATGTTCTTCATTTCCAATCTTCAAGAAAAACGTTTGGTTGTGGGGAAATACCTTGGTTGAAAACAGGTGAAGTTTGGTCACATGCAGGGCATCTGGCTGCAGAAAATTTGCCTAGATAAATTCCTTCTGATCTATGAGAGCATGCATGGAAAAGTGTATGTTAAATAAATCATGATGAGAATAGTATATATGAATGTCTGCACAGGATATTAAATGTATATGTTCTTGTAATCACACCCTGCACTAAAAGTAAGTAAATGTCAGTCATTCAAGTGGTGTTGTACGTTTGCAAATTTCAATGTAAATATGAGTGGTTGCTGTGCTTTGTGTGTTTGAAGGACTAGGGAAGATATTACCATGTTTAGAAAAAAGGTGAAGGGTCAAGAACAATATCCAGCTGGTGTAGAATAATCTACTCCCAGAATTTTCATGTTTGAATGCAAAAGTGCAGGCTGAAAATGATTCTGACAATACTAACCTCTCGTCTTCACGAGACTGATAACATTGCACTTCCTTACTACAGATGAGTGAACTGGAGCAATGTGAAATACAGTGTCTTGCTCAAGAATAATACAAACAACCTAGTCTGGGAATTGAACTCACATCCTCATAATTATGAGCACAATGTTATATTAAATGTCTGAGCGAGAAATAAACAGTACCATACACACACACACACACACACACACACACACACACACACACACACACATATATATATATATATATATATACATATACACATTATATATATATATAGATAGATGGTGGTTGTCTACTCCTTAAACAGAGTTTGACCACCTCCTGCACCTACACCTTAGCCCTTTCATGGCGTCTGATGTGGCTTTTTAAACCAGACAGTGTTTTGAAAAAACACCCACACAGATTGCACCTCTGATTTGCACTACCAATACCTGCAAGTAAGTTCTGCTCATTGTGGATCCTAACATGTCTTTTAAGACCCCCATTGGATTTGCATGCATACATACATACATACATACATACATAATGAGATAAACATACTTGGAAATGGGTGCATGGCGTTCAATCAAATAATAATATAAATAATATTTATATGTATATCAATAACCATATATACACAGTATATATATATATATATATATATATATATATATATATATATATATATATATATATATATATATATCAATAGGCATATATGGGTACAGGACATCACCATCAGTAAACAACATGAAATACAAAAGCAAATGAGTTCAATACACAAACATCCTGAGAAGCAAATGGAAAACAGGATAAGTAACATAAAGAACGACCCTTCATCAGTTGTTCGCTGTCTATCTACTCCTCATATATAAATATATATATATATATGTGTGTGTGTGTGTGTGTATGTGTGCATATGTACATATGTATATAGATATATATATGTACATATGTATATGTATGTATGTATATGTATATATGCACATATGTACATCTGTATATGTATATATGTATATATATATGCATATATATATATATATATGTATTTATATGTATATATGTGTATATATATATATATGTGTATATATATATATATATATATATGTATATATATATCATCATCATCATCATCATCGTTTAACGTCCGCTTTCCATGCTAGCATGGGTTGGACGATTTGACTGAGGACTGGTGAAACCGGATGGCAACACCAGGCTCCAGTCTGATTTGGCAGAGTTTCTACAGCTGGATGCCCTTCCTAACGCCAACCACTCAGAGAGTGTAGTGGGTGCTTTTACGTGTCACCCGGGTGCTTTTACGTGTCACCCGGGGTGCTTTTACGTGTATATATATTTTTATGTGCATATAATTATATATATATATGTATATGTTTGTATATGTATGTATATGTATGTAAATATGTATATGTATGTATATATGTCATCATCATCATCATCGTTTAACGTCCGCTTTCCATGCTAGCATGGGTTGGACGATTTGATTGAGGACTGGTGAAACCGGATGGCAACACCAGGCTCCAATCTAATTTGGCAGAGTTTCTACAGCTGGATGCCCTTCCTAACGCCAACCACTCAGAGAATGTAGTGGGTGCTTTTACGTGTCACCCGCACGAAAACGGCCACGCTTGAAATGGTGTCTTTTATGTGCCACCCACACAAGAGCCAGTCCAGGGGCACTGGCAACGATCTCACTCAAAAACCCTACAAAGGCCAGTCAGGCGGTACTGGCAACGGTCTCGCTCAAGATGGTACATCTTATGTGCCACCCGCACAAGAGCCAGTCCAGGGGCACTGGCAACGATCTAACTTGGCTTGCCGGGTCTTCTCACGCACAGCACATTTCCAAAGGTCTCGGTCAGTAGTCATCACCTTGGTGAGGCCCAATGTTCGAAGGTCTTGCCTCACCACCTCAGCCCAGGTCTTCCTGGGCCT
>NC_068996.1:23217073-23219682 GCF_001194135.2 Octopus bimaculoides | reverse complement strand
TATATATATATATATATATATATATATATATATGTATGTATGTATGTATCTATATATCTACTTTTCTTGCGATGTGATAAACATTTAAAAACACAAAACATTGTCACCACTTTCTTTCTCTCTCACTCTCTCTCATTTTGCCACTCACTTCTTCTTTGAAGTGTGACACACACGACAGGTATGGACAAAAAGAACAATATTAATATTATTGATAATAATAATAATGGTTTCAAATTTTAGCACAAGGGCAGCAATTTTGGAGGAGGTGATCAGTCAAGTACATCAACCCCAGTATTCAACTGGTTCTTATTTTATCAACCACGAAAGGATGAAAGATAAAGTTGACCTCAGTGGAATTTGAACTCAGAACATAGTGATGAGTGAAATACAGCTAAGCATTTCGTCTGGTTCGCTAACAATTCTGCCACATCGCCGCCTTAATAATAACAACAATGATGATGGTGATAATAATAATAATGATAATAATAATAATAATAATAATAATAATAACAACAACAACAATTGCCCTGATGCAGTACCAAGAAGTGGCTCTCATGGCCCCTGATCTTAATTGATTGGAAATATTATCATATATATGTTTTGTCTCAGTGTGAAAGATGGGCTATAGCAAATACTCTGCTCAATACCACAGATTTGAGTGTCAGTTGCTGGACTTTAGCTAGTGGCTGACAAATATGTGTAACTCTGATACTGAGCAGGAATAATGGGGGAGCATCATAGCCATGTGTTGAGAGGAATTCTTTGGGATTTGAATAATTCACCTCTGGAAACATGGGTATTTTGTTCATCCTTAAACAAACCTTATTCAGGCACCTTTTGAGCAGGATGGGCTACTCAACCTGAAGAAAATTCTAACTGGACCCTACCTGCAAGGTCAAGCACTGTTTATCTTGGTATAAGATCACCATGTCACACACATATGGTTATCATACATGTGCCTGGTGTACTCTTATCAGCCAGGTACTCATGATGGGTATATTGGGCTTGGTATATTTGCACACCAGTTTCACTTTGATGGCATGCATTGTTCTCTCACTCAATAATAATAATATTAACAACAGCAATAAAAAGCTAATCAAAACAAGCTTGTGACATTGTACTCAAATGTTAACTATTTTTATCATCACTGGTGTTGCTTATATATTTTTTTTTCCATAACTTACATATTCATTTTAAACCAAGTTTCAGTTATAAAAGCATCTCATCTTTTTCCCCTACATTTCACTTTCTTTCACTCATTCCACATCTCCCTATTTCCCTCCATATCATGTTCTTTCTTCTTTTTATTAACTCATCCTCTCTGTCTCACTCTTCCACCCCCTACATGAACCCCCACCTAATATTTCTTCCTGTTTTGTCTTCCTCCCCACTCTTTCTCTCCCCCATCTTCCTTGCTGCTTCAATCTCTTTCTCTTTGCTTTCTTTCTGCCCCCCACCCCACCCCATATTCCTTCTTAGGGGTTCTCTTTTGTTGTAAAATGCATGAAGAACAGAGAAACCAAAATGATGATCAGTGTGAGGGTCAGTTGTAGGTCAGGCAGGGAGGCTGTGGCTATTGTGTCAGTCTGTGATGATTTGATGGATAGTTTGGTGTGTTTGATGAGTAGAGGCAACAGCAGGCAGCAGTAGCAGGCCAATAAAACTAGAAACATTGAAAACAGTGAAAGACTCTGACCCAGATAATTCATAAACTGAGGACCAAGTAGGTCTCTGATTGGTGGAAACCAACCAAAATATTAATCAAACTCCCATCACATGACCTGCAAAGTTTAAAGTGAGTATTTTGAAAAGAATACAAAGATGGAGAAGAGAGGCTGATAATGAGAATAATTGAGATAGTGGTGGTGGTACTGGGGGGGGGATGATGGAAGTAGTGGTGATAGTTGTGAAGATGACAATGATGATGGACATTGTGGTGGTGGTAATGATGATAATGTTGATTATGAAGAGATGGTAGTGTCAGTGATGATAATGATGGAGGAGGAGGATGATGCTGCTGTGAGTATTGATGGAGGTAGTATATATATGTAGTGATGAGGATGTGGAAATTGAAGTAGTTATGGTGATGGCAAGGATGATGATGATGATGATGATAGTGGAAAGCTTGGAGCTGGTGATGGTGATATTGGAGGTGGTGGTGATTGTATTAATGATGACAAAATAGTGTTCATAATGCTAACAATGAAGGGGAGGTGATCTTGATTATGATGACAACCTTCTTGCTTTCTCTCTCTCCCTCTTTCTCTCTTCAACCCCTCCTCATTCCTTCAACTTTAATTCCTTTTTTTCACTCACTTGCCTCCAGCCCAGCAACTCCACTACTTTTCTTTCTTCCTCAAACTCTCAGGTGAAGTAACAAGGTTTCAAATATTAGATTCTACACTCCTGGGACCGAATAGATAAACTTAACCTACCAAATGGGAACTTTTGTATCAAACTCTGCTATTGACCACTTCTTGTGGATGATAACTATTTTCCTTCAATCCTGAGCTTACCACAGTACCATAACTGTTTAACATCACATCATACACACACACACATATGTATGTGTGTGATATTAACAATAGTTATGATACTATGGTTATATA
>NC_068996.1:23215897-23216967 GCF_001194135.2 Octopus bimaculoides | reverse complement strand
CGTTTTGGTAAGGTGAGGATTTTGTTTACTTTTATATATCTCTACCGTACTATACTGACGAGCGAAAGCCAGATTTTATTCTGGTAATCGTGAAATCGTTCGATATATAGTTGAGTTTATTTTTTAAAAAAAGTTTGGGTTTTTTTTAAGGGTTGCTTTTCCTGGCATTCGGTACTAAAATGTGTTTATTTGGGAAGTCTAGTGTGTGGCATTATTCTGTAGTAATGCCCTTATATAAATATAAATGAATATATATATATATATATATATAGGGGCAGACAGAGCTGTGTGGTAAGAAGCTTGCTTTCCAACCACATGGTTCCAGGTTCACTCCCAGACATTCCCACTGCATGGCAAGTTCTGGTAGTTGTCTTCTACTATAAGCATTGGGTCCTGGTAGACAAAAAAAATGTGTGCCTTTGTGTTAGCGTGTGTTCCCTCACCAATGCATGACAACTGGGATTAGTGTGTTTATGTCCCTGTAACTTAGCAGTTCAATAAACAGATTGATAGAATAGATACAAGGCTTACAGACAAAAAAAGATTGGAGTCGATTCATTCAACTAAAAATTTTTCAAGTTGGTGCCCCTGCATGGTCACAGTCTAATAACCAAAACGAGTAAAAGATAAAAAAATAACAAATATATATTCTTTCTATTCTTTTATTTGTTTTAGTCATTCGACTACAGCCATACTGGAGTACCACCTTTAATCGAGCAAATCGACTCTAGTACTTATTCTTTGTAAGCATAGTACTTATTCTATCAGTCTCTTTCTGAACCGCTAAGTTACGAGGACATAAACACACCAGCATCGGTTGTCAAGTGATATTGTAGATTACGATTCTATCAAAATTTAATAGGAAAATAAAAAAAAGGACACACACACACACACACACACACACACACACATACTGACACACAATTTTTTTTTCAAAATTTCATGTTTCATTTTGTAGTTACATGTGAAGTGTGTTAGTCAGTATGTATGAGTCCACTAAGATATTTTTTTTTGCCATACTAAATTTCAGTATAATCATAATCTATATATTCTGAATGGTTTTTACTGAA
>NC_068996.1:23207363-23215339 GCF_001194135.2 Octopus bimaculoides | reverse complement strand
TTTTGAACAAATGGAATCTTCGTGCTTGTACCTATGTATGGTGTACCACTGTGTGTGTGTGTGTGTAACATTTTTCTTTATGGACCCAAAATCTAGATTATGAAGAAGGAACTTTTAAAATCACCTTGATTGCACATACTCCAGACTTCTCATGGGGGTTCAAAGCATCTCATGGTGTGAACACAAGACTAAAGTAGAGATTTATAGACACATTTAAGCTCTTCTATTGTTATTCTATCCAGAGTTGGCTTGCTATCCTATTGAACAATAGTCTATATTAGATGTTACAGCTTTGGAGATTTCTGCGGTCTAATAGATGAAGAATACTACTCTACTACATTGATGCTACTGATAGAAGAAACACAAACTGAGGGTCTACCAAAGAAAAAAGAGAAACAAAAATTCCTGGCAAGACATAGTAATACACATCTCAGTTGTGGCTACTTGAAGTAGTAAAATATATATGCATGATTGCATGCTTTTGTATATGTGTGAGCTTGTGAGCTCTGTAACTCAATATGGCTGCCTTTACAGAAAGATGGTTTTAATAACCTAAAAATAAAACATAAATTGTTCATACATTTTGTTCATAGCTAAATGGCTAAGAGATGTCACTGAATATTAGACATGTTGAAGCTGGCAAGTTGGCAGAACTGTTAGTACAGCAGCACATTTCATCCATGTTTACATTCTGTATTCAAATTCCACGAAGGTTGACTTTACCTTTTGTCCTTTTGGGGTGAATAAAATAAGTACCAGTTGAGCACTGAGATCAATGCAATCAACTTAGCCACCACCACTCACGAAATTGTTGGCCTTGTGCCAAAATTTGAAACCAATATTAGACATGTTGGATCTGTTGACTCAATGTTAGACCTGCTGACTTAACATTAGATCCCTTGACCTAGTGGTAGAGCTGTTAGTTATATTAGCAGTATTGATTCAACATTAACCCTTTTGTTACTATATTTATTTTGAGATGCTCTGTGTTTCTTTCAATTATTTAAAATATAACAGAGAATTTAGTAAAATAACTTAGTTATCATTCAGCTAGTGTTAGGAACATAAATTGTGACTAAGGTTTGGTGGAAGATTTTAATTCAAAACTTAGAAAAACAAGACATTTGTACTCAGAATCAGAGCCGGTTTCAGCTGGGTTGGTAACGAAAGGGTTAAACATGTTGACTCAACATTAGACATATTGACTCAACATTAGACACTCTGATTCAACATTGACTCACAAGGTTAATGTTTGCACAACATAGGGCACCATCTTAGAAAAAGATATATTTGGCTTAGAGAGTAAAATGGATGGTCATAACTTGAATTCCTTTGGTCTTAGTTCTGTTCAATCGGAGCTGAGAGAGAGAGAAAGCTAGACAAAACCACCATCAATTATGGTAATAGACATGTTGATTCAGTATCCCTGGCTCAGATTACCTCGTCAGATGTAATGCTTATTTATTCACATTGTTTTGAATTAATCGTGCATTATCTCATAGCTTCAAGATTTCGTTGATGTGATTGTTTATTTTTAGAATGACATTGTACGATAGATGTAAGAGGCCAGATCTGGCTAGTTTGAACATGAAAACAGGTACAATATTCAGGGTTGATATGGCAGGTTTAAATGCTGAAGGATAAACTGTACAGTTTTTGTTATCTTGTGAATAAAAAATCATAGATAATCATGCAACTTACCAAACACGGACAGGTTAATCTCAAGATTCATTACTTACCTGAAAATAATAGAAAAAGAATACAATTAATTATGGCAATACTGATATCGTGGATAATTTTATATAAACAAAACACAAAATAAAACAAAAAAATTTTCTTATAGGTGCAGGCATGGCTGTGTGGTTAAGAACTTCAGTTTATAATCATGTCAGTTTTGGGTTCAATCTCACTGTCTTCTACTATAACCCCTGGCCAACAAATGCCTTGTTAGAGAATTTGGTAGAAGGATACTGTTTGGAAGACCATAATGTGTGTGTGTGTATGTCCTGAATTGCTTGACAATTGGTGTTGGTTTGTTTATATGTCAGTGATTTAGTGGTCCAGCAAAACAGAGAGGAAAAGTATCAAACTTAAATCAGAAATAAGGGTTAGGGTTGATTTATGAGATTAAAACGTCTAATGTAATGCTCCAGCTTAACTACAGTCCATTGACTGAAGTAAGTAAATGATAAAAGATGTTCTCTGATAGATATATTGATATGATTAGTAAATATAATTCCTATCAAGAGCACATGCTAGTTTCATGTAGGTACAGGTGTGGAGCTGTGAGGTAAGAAGTTTGCTTCCCAACCACATGGTGCTGGGTTTGGTTCTGGCAAAGCACCTTTGGTAAGTGTCATCTACCATAGTCCAGAGTTAACCAAAGCCTTGTCAATGAATTTGGTAAACAGACACTGAAAGAAGACCATCATATATTTGTGAGAGTGCATGTATTTGTGTTTGTGTCTCCTTGTTTACGACCTGATAGCTGTAAATGAGTGTCGCTATTATTCAAGCAGTGTCATTCAATATTCTGCAAGAACATGTCTGGCCAGGAGGGAAAAATCACCTTGCTTAGAAACAGGTGAGGGTTGGTGACAGGAAGGGCATCTGGTCATAGGAAATTTACCCTCAATAAAACTCAAATCTAGCATGGAAAAGCAGGCATTAAATTAATGATGTAGAAAGGAAATTCATAATGAAAAAGAAATGTAATGATATATTGTTTATGCCATTCTTAATGAATAACATTGATATGTGAATAAAATTCGTTATAAGGCAACCGGAATAGAAAAAACAATGTAACAGACTTGATTCACTAGAAATGTTCATTTCTATACTAACAACATTCAAAATATATACAACAGCTTTTATTTTTCTTCTATCCACAACAGACTGAATAGGTCACTAAAAGTGATACAACACCAGCTTTTCACATTTTTATTATATCAAGAAAAAGTTAAATACATCAAGTATGTTTAGCTTGAAATAATAACATTCTTAAACCCATTAATCCATTTGTTACCATATTTCTATTCAAATGTGCAGCCTTTGTTTCAATTAATTTTGAAAATAATGCAAAATTTAGTTAAACAACTTTGTCATTTGGTATTTGGAATATATATATTAAACATGAAATTTTGATGGAAGATCTTAATTTTGATCACTTTAACCCTTTTGCTACCATATTTTTGTTGAAACACTAGTTTCCAATGCTGGATGCCATTCCTTATTGAATCTACATTTACATTTGCCCAAAATATATTAAGTTACATCTCCTTTTGTATAAACTCAAAAATTATTACCATTTTAACATCTATTTTTCCATGCCCATGGGTAAGACAGTTTATATTTGTCCTACCACAAGTTACTGAATCACGATGCAGGGAGTAGAGAGATTTTTTTTTCTTTCTTTCTTAAGTGATCTAAATTGCAGGAAATATCATTTTGGGCTAGCAGCTTCAGGGACACAATACAATGACATTAGCAAGATCTGAATTAATGACCGTGAAATCAGAAAGACAGCTCATGCATAGGATGGTTTGTCATTAGTGTCAGTTTTCTCAATCAATGTTTGCCTGCCTCAAATTAGTTTTGTTGAAGCAGAGTTTTCTATAGCCAGATGCTGGGGCTTCATGTCACCAAAACTCATTTGCTTCCAAAAAAAATAAAACAATATTTATTTCCCTTTGTCCTTCAAACAGCAAATGTTGCAATGGCAGGGCATGATTCCCCGAACGGATTGTACACAAGGTGACTTTTGTTTACAATTAGAACACACATTTCAAGAGAAGGGCATCACATACATGGCATGCTCTCTCTCCCTCTCTCTCTCCCTCCCTCTCCCCACCAACCTGCTACACACAACAGGCTTGTTCCAATTTCTATCCACTAAATTTCACAATACACAAGTCAGTATGCAGCTACTGTAGGAATAACCAGCCAACAGTGGCAGCATAGTGGAAGTGAACCATATAACTCTTTCTCACTCAGATTACTCTTGTCAAATATAATGCTTACATCTGTTCACCTTGTTTTGAATTAATTGTACATTACCTCATCTCATAGCTTTGAAATTTCAACAAAGTGATTGTTTATTTTTATGATAGTGTTGGGAAGGTGTGAGAGGCCAAATCTAGCCAGTTTAAGATATAAATAACATTGAATATTTTAGAGCTGGATGTTGCCGATTTAAATACTAATGGATTAAATCATGTAGTTTTGAAGTGAACTTCTTAACCACACAATTATGCTTGTACTTATATATATGTTGAAGAAATTGTTTTACATGTAACTGCTTTTTCCTTTGCAAATCTCTCAGCATGGTTGACTGATAAGATCTGAATTTATGACTGATGTTGTCAGTAGTCTTGAATCTTATAACCATTGTGCCTCACAAAATTACAAAATTAGATGTCAGATAATGCAAAAAGAAAAAATATATTCAAATGCAATATATTAAAGCTTTAAAATTTTAAACAATGACCTAAATAGTTCAAAATATTCAAACAAACAGAGAGTTTGTCAGATCAAAGGATATTACTATGTAGTTTTATGCTTAGATAACTGTGTGTGTGTATGTATATATATATATATATATATTTATATATATGCACACACACACACATGAGGGGGAACCCAAAAGTTCCTGGCTTTAAGGATGTCACGTAAGGCTTGGTTGGAGGCCCAACCTCCTGAGTTCTTTTACAGGGCTTAGAAAAACTGAAGGACTACTGCAATAAGTGTGTGAATCTGAGAGGGGAAAATGTTGCATAAAATCATAATTAACCAATCTTGCATTTTATTTTACTCAAAGCTTGGAACTTTTCAGCACCCTCTCGTGTGTGTGTGTGTGGGGCGGGGCGTCTAGTTATAGTAATATGCAACTGAAGGTATGCACAGAGATTCATTCACATATGCAAGAACATGATTATCTAAGAACATTATTCCACCATACTTTGATATGGATTTACAATATACATAGACAGAAATTTACAAAAATTATATTTCCACTGGCTAAAAGCAATGCTATTATTAACAGTAGAATAACATCTCTGCGTTTTTTTTTGTCTGTTCAATGACATCTAAAGTGGAATTATTATCTTTTTCAATATGCTTGCTGATTTAAAATTTTTTACAAATCTCAAAGCAAAATTCTTGTATTTAGATAATAAAATGATATTTCTTTGGGTCAATAAATAGTTTGTAAACATAAAGACCTTTCAGTCATTACACTTGAACCCCACCCAACTTTTGTTTACCATATTTGTGTTTAGATACATTTCCTTTATTCTGGAAATAATGAATTAATTTTAAAAACAATGATGAATTTAGTAAAATGATTTTGTTATTAGAACATAAATTAATGTGTAATTCTGATGACAAGTTTTAATTTAGATCACTTTACCCTCTTGCTACAATATTTTTGTTGAAATGTTTTTTGTTTCAATTAATTTTAAAAGCAATAAAGAATTTAGCAAAATAACTTTGTTATCATTAAGTTGGTGTTTCGGACATAAATCAACATGAAATTTTTGATGGAAGGTTTTAATTTAGATCACATTAAAATAGGAAATTTTTTTTTTTTTATTGCATCATAGAACCAGGAGCAGTCTCAGGTTGGTATCAAAAGAGTTAAACAAGCTCCCCACCACACCACACTGCTCTTCAAGAGTTTCTATAAAATGTTAAAGAATTCTGTTGAAATAAGGCCACTCATTGTTTCTTTTACAATAAAGTTTTCTATACTTGCACAAAAATAATAATATATGAAATAATGAAAAATTGAAATTTGTTCTGCATTCTTTGTTATCAGATTTGTTTCATCTTGCAAATGAAAATATATATTTTGAACTGCTGCAAAGTTTTTTGGGGTTTTTTTCTTTTTATATTATTTAGCTTTTATCTTTCATGAACAAGGAATATTTTAAGTCTTGCCTTTTATAAACTACAAAAAAGTATTTTAGAGTAAAGTTTAAAATACATGGTCATATAGAATGCATTAAATTCATGTGCACAACAGTATATTACATAATTTATTTTATTACACTAACTGTCTACATGATTCCAGGATATTTACTGATAAGTGTGTGTATGTGTGTATAGATGTGTATATTTGTATCTATATGCATATATATACATCATCATTATCATTGTGTAACATCCACATTCCATGCTGGCATGGATTGGATGGTTTGACAGGAGCCAGCCAGGTAGAAGACTACACTAGGCTTCTGTGTCTGTTTTGGCATGGTTTTTATGGTTGAATGCCCTTCTTAACACCAACCACCCAGCAGAGTGGACTGAGTGCTTTTTACGCGGCACCAGCACAGATGAGGTCAGTTTTGGTATGGCTTTTACAGCTGGATTGCCTTCCTAACACCAACCACCCAGCAGAGTGGACTGAGTGATTTTTACATGGCACCATCACAGGTGAGATCAGTTTTGGTATGGTTTTTACAGCTGGATGCCCTTCCAAATGTCAACCACTTTATAGTGTGGATTGATTGCTTCTTACATAGCACCAACACTGGCAGAATCACCAAGTAACTTACAGACAAGAAATTTTTGAGAGGGGAGGGGGCATTAGAGGAGGTGATCTTGTGTCAGATGATGAAAGATTAGAGTGTGACACCCAGTATATATAAAAGGCTTCAATCACACAGTTTCTGTCTACTAAATTCACTCACAAGGCATTTGGTCACTGAGAGCTACAGTAGAAGATACTTGCCCAAAATATCATGTTAAACACGAAATTACCTGTGGCAGGTTTTCATTATAACAAAATTTTTTAATGAATATTTTCATAAATTGGAATTGGAAGATCAATTTTCTGAAATTTAAAACTCAAATCTTGAATTTAAAAAAAAAAGAGATAGAAAAAAAATCTCTATTTTGAACCCTTTTACATAGTGCCGTTTTTGGTGGAATAGTGGGGTGGAAAAAAAAGGATGGATTGATTCAACTTTGAAAAGTAAAGTGAAACTCATTATTGATTCAAATTCAAATTTCCATTGAATCTGATATATTTCAATTTTCAGGTTTTTTTTGTTTTTTTTTTCATTCCATGCCAAATTCCTATCCATTCAGCAGATTTCACACAAATTTAAGCCAAAAAAAAAAAAATCTCAGTTATATTAATTTCAAGTTTCATGTCAAGAATAATGAAAAAAGAAAATAGATAAAAAGTAAATTTATCCTCATGAAGCAAAACCAACAAATTAGATTAGAATAAAAATTTTGAAATGCAATTCAAGTAGAGTTTATTACAAGCATAGATAGATGCAGGTTGAAAGTTGTTCACTGAATGACTTTTTGATAGAAGTATATTTTTGAACAACATTCTAAGCATTATTAAGGTTTCATCTCAATTTATGTCAGTTGTACATTTCCTTCATTCCATTCATAAATATATATATATATGGTGTACATTCTCAAAGTGGTATATAATCCTCAAAGTATGTTACTACACTGCTCGATGTAGGTAACACCAAAGAGTCATGATTTTAATGGAGAATGTATAAAGAAGTAGAGTAAAAAATATCATTTTTGCATCCACTTTTTCAATATTACTATTGGTCAGATGCAATTTTGCTGAGGTAGATATTCTACAACTGGATGCTCTTTCTGTCACCAACCCACACTTGTTTCCATGTAGGGTAATATTCCTCATAAACAGATACATTTTCAATGAAAATTAGGAATGAAGGACTCATCTTGAGTGACAGTGACATCCATTCACAAAATATATTTTGTTGGACTGAAGATAATGGATTATAAATATATATATATTTACACACACACACAATTTTGTGGGTAGAAGGTATCACTGAACACATTTGGTAGAAGTTACATATATTATTTCATAACTGTTTGATTCAGCTCCATGCAACTTAAAGTTTCAGTCTCATGAATTGAAGCTAACTTGTAGAATTGTGTGTGTGTGTGTGTGTGTGTGTGAGAGAGAGAGAGAGAGG
>NC_068996.1:23192270-23207283 GCF_001194135.2 Octopus bimaculoides | reverse complement strand
GAGGGAGGGGGAGAGAGAAAGAGAGAGAGATGTTCTGTTTCCTCTCACTTTTATTTATTTACTGAAATAAATGTCTTGTATTCCTATTCTATGTTCTGCTACTTTTATTGCATTTTGATAGCATAGTACTGCAAGACTTAAAAAATTTAATCAGCCTTTAACAGCTGAAGAGGATTGCGACTATTATTGCTTCTCTCATTAATAATTATTAATGAGAGTAGCATACAACCAACATCATGAACATAAAATGGAACCTAACAGAGATTAGATAAAATAATTAAGATAATTATTGTTTCATTTATTTACCACCAGGGCTCCATCCATTCATTAATTCATTTAAAACGATTGTTATAAAAAGGTTTTACAGGACATGTGGCTATGTTCAAATACATTTCTGCACTTACTCTCTCCATTACAATGTAATGTCAAATGTAAAAACCACTACCCTCTATACCTATTTGTGGATACATTTTTTTACAGAAATATAATACTTTTACCTAATTTTGATTCTGGTGTTTTGTATTAAACTTCTTGTATTATACACAAAGGGTCAAGAGGTCTTTACAATATATATGCATGTATGTCTTTATATTATATAATATAGTGTGTGTGTGTGTGTGTGTGTATTCATTTATCTGTTTAGTCATTTGACTGCAGCCATGCTGCAGCACTGCCTTTAGTTGAACAAATCAACACCTGGACTTATTCCTTATAAGTCTAGTACTTATTCTATCAATCTGTTTTGCCGAACTAAGTCATGAAGATGTAAACACACCATCATCGGTTGTCAGGCAATGGTGGGAGACGAACACAGACACACACAAATATATATATGTGTATGTATATATTTATATATATATACCAAATCCACTTACAAGGCTTTAGTCAGCCCGAAGCTATAGTAGAATACACTTGCCTAAGGTGCCACACAGTGGGACTGAACTCGGAACCATCTGGTTGGGAAGCAAACTTCTTAACACACAGCTACGCCAATTGTGTGTGTGTATATACACTTGATAAATACAAGCACAGGCATGGCTCTGTGGAAGAAATTTGCTTCCCAACTACATTGTCTCAAATTCAGTCTCATTGCACGACACCTTGGGAAAGTGTCTTCCATTATCCTAGTCTCCGGGCTGACGAAAGTCTCGTGAGTGGATTTGATGGGCAGAAACTGAAAGAAGCTTGACGTGTGTATTGTTCGCGCTTGTGTTTCTCTACCCAACTACGACTGACAACCGGGTGTCGATTTTTTTTTTAAACGTACTGGGGTCGATTTGTTCGACTAAAAGCTTTGAAGGGCTATGCCTCAGCATGATTACAGTCCAGTGACTGACAAGTAAAGGATAAAAGAACTATATAACAATATATCCCGGTATAGTATATACTGTGTATAACTACAACAGCAGTTGCTGTGACAACAGTAAATGTAGTTGATGTTGCTGCCACCATCAGTGAAATAACTGAATGGATAGGTGGTTTGATAAGTATGTGACCAGCAACAAGCTTTGTTGTTTGAAACTAAGCTCGCTACCTTTAAGAGAGTTGTTAGACCTGTTAGTAATAGCAGCAAAATTAAGCTATCTTTAAAACTGGGAGTGACAAAATACACAATGCCAAGGTATAAAAAAAGACAGGATGGACACGGTTGGAATGCCTTTGATGAAAGGTCTGTTCGGTCGTGGTTATACCTGGGGATTAAACAGCAAATAAATATTTTTTAAATTGCTAGTAACGATGATTCTTTTTAAAAACAGAACATGATTTTTTAAAAACAGATTTTTATCTATCCAGTAGTTCCCAACATCTGCAAAATTAAAATAAAATTATTGACGTGTCTTTGCGTAGAATGATTGAGTGATTGATGTTTTTATGTCGAGTTATATATGAAATCAAACTTTAGATTGAAGGATCCTTTTTTCTTTTATCTGATAGAGTATATAGTTAACTTTTTACAAGAAGGATGACAGTTACTTCGAAGTCGAATTGCGAGCCGCAATCATTCTGATGTCACTGTCAACTTTTTCATTGTAAAAGTTAATAAATAGATAAATAATTAAAAATAGCCAGGTGGAAAGACAGACAGATACTCATGTTTAATATATACATATGTACGTGTACACGCGCTCACACATCGTTCAAAGGACTATTCAATACAAGTGGGATGCAAATAGAGTGAAAGAAGCATTCGTTTTTAATGGAAGGACTTGAAGTAGATAAAGTTATAAATAATAGCATGTAAATAAATATTGGGTTAAAAAAGACCTTCAGATAAGAAAAAACTCGAAAGCTGCCTATCCAATGGTAGAACGTTTGTCATGTTTATATAGAATGTGGGTTCAGTCCTACGGGTAGAAAGGGTTATTAAACATAATGTTTATCAACATGCTATTATTTATAGTTTTATCTCCGTCAGATTTTTCCATTAAGAACGCATCATTTGAAGTTTACCGAAATTTCTAAAATGCCATGAAAAATATATTTTTTCAACTGGCCCTACGGATGAGCTTGTGCCGGTTAACAGAAAGAGTTCAGTCATATGTATGTAATATATATGTGTATATATACCGGACTACTTATCCGGCAAGCATGGTACCGGAAGTGTCCCGGATTTCTGGAGACAGTCTAAATACATATATTTAAGATATAGAATAAAATATGAAAAGTCAAGAACTAAATTGCATTTAACAGATAGAATTTAATATACTTCCAAAAGCAGGGTCTGTTTGATATTTATTGAAATACTGAAAATTTCTTAAATAAACCTTAATGTATCATGTATACAGTATATTTATGGGATGAAAATTGAACGAAGGAAAGTAAAAATAAAAACATACTTTACTTAATAGATACAAATTAATGCAATTCTAAAGCAGTGTACGTTTAATCTTTACCTACTCAAGAGAGTAAAACAATTTTTTTTTTTGACACACCGGATGTATATTAACTAACTTCAGTATATTTCTCGTTATTGCGTTTTTTTTTTTCTGGAAATTCTGGAAGCCGGATAAGAAGTTCGATACTATATCTATGTATAAAATGTATTATACTCACTGCATACAAACAACACTGCCCATTCAGACATACTAGTGCCTGTCGTGAAGTAGGCCATTCTCATTTGTACCACCCGAATGTTTGTCTCTTGTAAATTGACCTACGAAGGATCTAAATAAACTGCAACAATAAATTTACTTTATTATTACTTTCTATGTGCGCGCGCGCGTGTGTATATGTGTGCAGGAGTGTTTTACATAAAATTTGTTTACATTTATGTGTGACTGCTAGACCAGGTCTATTGGCACCAGTTGTAAGTTCACAGAGTACCAATAAAGCTAAACCTTTTCTCCTTTGAACAATAATAGGTGCGGCAATTTATATTATAATTTATTTGATCGCAAACTTGTGTGTGATTAACTGATTAGAAGTGATTTTATTGTTGGAAGAGACCTAAGATTTTTACTAAAAATATGACGTAAGACAAACGCACACACATACACAGACTCTTACAAGTTTTGAGGAATCGCCTCGACGAATTCTGAAAATAAACGGATCCCACCCCCCACCTTCAGTATAATTTTAACTTGTGAATTAAATTTCTTGGTTCATAACTAGCAAATCCGTGCTGTCAAAAATGCCGACCGTTTTGTTAATGATAGAAAATGGCGCATCAAAACAATGGGAGCGGTGACTTGACTAGTTGTTTTTTAAGTAGAAGGCGTCAACGAGTATTTCCTTTGCAGTTGCATCCTCTACAAAGATTGAGTTAGCGTTGAGATAATTAGAACAGTGAGCATTTTGCTTTTTTTTTCTTTCTTTTTGCATATTTATTTACATTAGATATATTATCACTAACTCAACTATTGTTTTTTCTCGTGGATGGTGCCTGTGAATAACTTCCCCAGTTGTATACAATATATATATATATATAATATTATCCATCAAAACCTCTCCTTGTCAGTCGTTCCTATCTTTAAAAGGGGGAATAAATCGCTCCCTGTAAACTATCATCCAATCTCACTCAACTCATATCGTCAAAGTATTTGAGCGTGTTGAGATCAAGAATAACAGCCTTCCTAGAACAAAATAATCTAAATTACAACCAGCATGGCTTTTGTGGTGGGAGGGACTGTCTAACACAACTCCCCCACCACTTTTATGACATCTTAAATGCACTAAGTGAGGGCTCCAATTCTGATGTCATATACCTTGATTTCAGCAAGGCCTTTGATAGAGTCGGCCACCATATACTGTTAAAGAAACTATCCAACACTAGAATCGGTCGAAAGCTACTGCAATGGATTGGGTATTTCCTAACAAACAGGACCCAGCATGTTGTGGTTGATGGCATCTACTCAAGACCAGCAAAAGTCATCAGCGGAGTCCCGCAGGGTACCGTGCTGGGTCCACTTCTTTTTATTGTCTATATCAATGACATTACAGATTCCATTGAGCAAAGCACCATAAAAATATTTGCTGATAACTCTAAGCTCCAGAAAGTCATTAAGGAAGCATATGATCAAACAATGCTTCTGCTTCAATCGGACCTATGCGCAGTAACCCAGTGGAACACACACACACACACACACAAATAACATGCAGTTGAACGAAGAAAAATTTGAGCTCATCCACTTTGGAAGAGGGCACACTCAAACAATTACACACGCTACCGTCGGGAGACCTTGAACCGTCGGATAAAATCAGAGACCTAGGTGTGACTGTCGACAGCAACCTTAGTTGGAGTGTGCACATCAACAAAAAAGTCGATGTTGCCCGCAGAATGTGCTCATGGATCCTCAGAACTTTCCAATCTAGGATCATGAAACCATCATCCCTCTCTTCTCCTTATTCGCTAGGCCCTACCTCCAATACTGTTGCCCATTGTGCCCCCCCCCTACAAACAAAAACAAAACAACAACAACAAAAAACAAGACATAATGAAGATCGAAGCGCAACACAGATCTACAGCGTGTCATCCTCTCTCTCTCTCTCTGTTATATATACATAAATACGGACGTAGTGGATAACAGCTAGCTTTCGGCCGCCCTTTTGGACCCTGTTGTGTTCACTAATCTGATTGGTTGGTATTGGCGCAACTTGTCTCTTGTCCTATTGCGCGCCAATATGCAACCCAATCAATCGCAACCTTCTAATAAAGTCACGTGAGACAGTATCTCCTTCACCGCAAGCGCTTGCTGAACACACATATTCACTGGTTGGGTCTCCAGGCTAGTCCTGTCTGTAAGTCGTATCTCCAGAGGTAATGGGCTCGCGTTAACGGATATACAACGAAACGTACACAGCTTGAGATGGTATACTGAGAGCGACACACATAATTTATTCTGTGTAACTATGTAAATAAAACTGGTTGTGAATTTGCATTTCCTCTTGAGACTTATTTCCTCGCTTGCTGGAGCCTGAAACAACACAAAGAACAATTTTAATGGGAGAAGGCGATATTCATCCGATATCGTGAACTTTGCCTCCTATTATAAAATCACAAAAAAAAAAACAAAACAAAATAAATGGCATGATGAGACTTGATTACTGGACTCGACTTAAACAGCTGAAGTTCTATCCTCTGCAACGCCGCTGTGAGCGATACATTAGTTCCAACAATTGGAAAATATTCCACCAATATTATCCAAATGATATCGGGATTATGTTTACAATTCATCGAATGCAATCCCCCGTGCAATGCGTCCCCTACAAAGGTCGAGATCACATCACATTGCAACACAATTTCTTCACTGCAAATGGTCCTGCACTTTTCAGTGTTATCCCCAAACAAATTAAAGTAGAAAAAGACCCCACAACTTTCAAACGGTACCTGTGTGCGCGCGATTGTATAATATATATAGGCCTTAAGTGTTTGTCCTCACCACAGCTTGACAACCGGTGTTGGTTTGTTTACATCCCCTTAACTTAGTGGTTCGGCAGAACAGTTCGATAGAATAAGTACCAAGCTTAAAATGCAAGTGCTGGGGGGGGGTCGACTTGTTTGACTATAAGCAAATAAAAGAAAGATCTACATAGCCAATGCTTTCCACTTTCTGTCTATACGTATTTTATAACTCATTATATATGTTCTTAGCTTCGCCACAGACATACATAGTTAGCTTAGTACATATCTAATGAGCAATCAATCAATCATTATGCTTTATATTCAACGCCTCTTATTTTCTGTCTCTTAGACAGTACTACATAATTTCTCATAATAATACAATATTATATATATATATATATATATATAGTCTTCTACTAAGTCATTCTCAATCGTTCCACTTCGGTCATACCAGGGCATACTTCAATCAATTATATCGATTGTAGTAATTATTTCAGCCAGGTACTTATTTTTATCGATCTCTAAGGAACTGAACCAGTAGATAGGTTATGATTTTTTAACATAAGGAGACAAATGATGTAAGGCCTCATATATCTCATTATAACATAAGCGCAAGTATGAAATATATAGTATATATATTTCACCTCCACTCCATTATTATTATTTTATACTACGATATATATATATATATACATACATACATATATATATATATATATATGTTTGTGCATTATTGTACGTGTATGTGTCTGTTTATTACACATGCTATAATATGCACGCATATATGCATTCTATATATGACAATACAATTGGCGATGATGAGTAAGCAAGCTTTTTGATGTTGTATAAAGATGATTTAGACGATAAAAGATCCTAAAAGATGACTATCTCTTATACAATCGATGAAGATAGACCGTTTCTTTTTAAAACGTTTACTTTCAATTATGTCATCATTTGAGATGACATTAACATCCCATAGAATTTCTCGATTTTTACACGCGCGCGCGCACACACAGAGGATGTCTGTCTGTATGCAGTCAGTCCTTGGATCTGTTAAAAAAGTAGCAGCCAAATTTCCATCAGATCACATCTCTTTAAAAGGAAAAAAAAAAAAAAAAAGGACACTGCATAATGTAGTGTAGACGTTACTATACCGAAGAAGAAATGAAAAGAAGAAAAAAATGAAATGGTTACAAGTGGAATAGCTTTAAATCCAGGTTTGCTGGATCAGGACTGATCGGACACGACAACAACCATGGTGAATGATGGCGGTGATAGAAGTAACGATAGCAGTGTGTAAGTGGAATAAATGTTGACATGCTTTCGTCTTTTTCTTTCAGTCATAGGATTGCGGCCATGCTGGGGCACTACTTTGAAGGGTGTAGTCTAATAAATCGCCCCATTAATTTTAAAGTGTAACACTTGTTCGGTACTACTAAAGCAGCACGGTCCCGAACGCGCAGTTGCGCGTCCGCACTAGCTAGTCGTGAGTGGTCGATCCTAACCATAACCCTAAACACATTCATTTGCACACGCGGGTTAGGGTTAGGATCGACCAGTCAAGACTAGCTAGCGCGGACGCGCGACTGCGCGTTCGGGACCGTGCTTCTTTAGTAGTACCCACTTGTTCTATTCATACCTTTTCGACGAACCGCTAAATTACAGGGAAGTAAACGAACCAACACTGGTTGTCAAGCGATGAAGCTGAGGAAACAAACACAAAGACATCTATATATGCCTTGTCCTTCCACACAGTTTCTGCCAACCTAATTCACTAACCACAAGATGTTGGTCGGCCTGGGGTATAGTTGAAGACACTTGCCCAAGGTGCAACACAGTGGGGACTGAACCTGAGACCAAATGGTTACAAAGAGAGCTTCTTAACCGGTGAACATGATAATTTTAATGAAGTCTACTTGAATCGAGATGAAGCAGCACCGTTGGGCATCGGTCCATTGAAGTTAACCTAGTTAAGGGAGATAACCCAAAAAATATAAACAAAAACTAGCAAACATTTCCAGAAATGAATTGCTGCACCAGACATCCTACTTAATTAAATATAGGAAATATGTAGTGCTGTGAGACAGAATAATATAGTATATTATAGACAACAGGGGTGACAACTGTGGACATATTTCAATGTCATTAGACCTCATCAGAGAATCATGGTTATTCACGTGCCTGCTAGATCTATGGAATTTTAGGATGAATGATTAAAATAACGTTAAACACCGTTCGAAATAATTCAGGAATAACACTGGAAGATTGTGTAGTTAGTTGCATATATACTTCGTTGCCACTGTGGTAGCAGATCCGTGGCACCCATAACACACACGCACGCGCACGTTTATATGTATATATAGAAAGAGAAACGAATGCTGGGATATCAAATACCTTGCAACGTAAGTTCTTGATTTAAGACAATTATCTATGCCTTTCGATGATGCATCATAATTACCAAACGGCAATTATGACCAGCCCCACTTGAGGAGGGACTAGGATATCAAGATTCAAAAATCCTCCAAAGTTAAGCTGCCATTAAGGAAAAGAACATGCTAATTGCCTGGAGATAAGAAGGTAGTCGTGGTTCTGCACAATAATTGCCTAGAGAACATATTTATAACCTGGGTAATTTGTATTATTTAAACAAAAATTAGCTAAGAGAAATAACCGTGAGTGGCTACTAGCATGTATTTAAACAATCTGCACAAATTCAAGAATGCCAAACACCTTAAGATATGAATTCTTGATTTATTAAGATTTTCTCTTTCTCTAAATAACGCATCATGATTACCAAATGACAATTAAAACTAGTTCCACTTGAGGAAGGGAAGTAATCTTAAGATATATATGTGTGGGTGTGTGCGTACATGTGTACACACTCACACACACACACACACACACACACAGAGTAACATCTCACTTTACGAGGACCCGCTTTACGAGACCCCAGGTTTACGAGTTTCATTTTCAGCTCGCTCATGTATGGTGAGCTGAAAATTTTCAAGCACAATATTTAAATTTTGAACGAACTGCAAAAGTTTCTGCTACCATAACAAATGCTTCTGCGTGTTATCGAGAAATTTATGGAAAGCGAAAAAATGCTTCTTCTAAGCAAACAACTCAAGACTTGTTTTTAAAAAAGAAATCTGCAATTCCGTCTACGAGTACTTGTGAATCGGCGATCGTAACTACAAGTGATGGTGTGCGCGATATATATATATATATATATATATATAGCCAGCTGGAAACGATTTTTCCTGGGACTAAACAACGATAACAATCGTACCTTCCAGGACAGCCACATTATGTTGGCAAATAGTCTTTACTCTAAAGAATTGTTACTGAATATCCCTCTTTGAGAGATTTAGAAATAATAATATTTCTATTATTAGATCAGTAATTGTGTGTCATTCTGAAAACTATATATTTTCAAACGGGAATTCAGCAGCGCCACCTAGCAACCGGTTCACATGTTGCTTTGTACTGGATGGGGGTGCTGGACTCCCTATTCGAAAATATAAGGACACAGATACTGTGTCGTCTAGCCAGCTGGAAACGATGTTTCCTGGGGCTAAACAACAGTAACAATCGTACCTTCCAGGACAGCCACAATATGTTGGCAAATAGTCTTTACTTTAAAGAACTGTTACTGAATATCTCTGTGAGATTTAGAAATAATAATGGTTATATATATATATATATATATATATATATATATATATATATATACACACACACACACACACACACATATACATTTGTGTGTGTGTGTAGATTTATAAATTCCTTTGACAAAGTTTCAAAATAGAAAGAAATAATAATAATAAAGTGCTACAGAATTAGATGTGTGCTGTTTCAGTCTCGCAGAACAAGAGTCGTGCCAGTCCCACATTTCTGACTCTGAGGCGTCAATAAACTTAAGACACTGGAAGCCAAGTTGTGACTAGACATCATTCATAGAATGATGTTTAAAATTTAAACTAAGCAACAAGTTTTTTTCCCGGTAATTGTTTATGATCGAAGGAGTTCCAGACATGTCCATGTCACCTTTCTTTTTCATGGGTAATGTGCATCCAGGATTACATTATCCATGTTCGTTTTAACTTCTTTTAAGACAGTAGTGTTTGATTTGAGGTATGTGAGGTTCCCTCGTACGTATATCTTGCTCATCGATTTCTCAGCTAAATTGACACACTCATTCTCTCTGAAATGCTAAACTAGTGATGTAGTCTGCGAGTGCATAAATTCTCTCTCTCTCTCTCTCTCTCTCTCTCTCTCTCTCTCACACACACACACACACAAAGCAGGGATACGGGCAGCTAAGGAGATTAAAGGAATAGAGCTGAATGTGAATAAAAACAATGTTTGACGAGGCCTTTCATAGCTGTTATCTACATTAATTCTTCGTAACTTCAAAAACTAAGACGTGACCTTAATCACTTGACATAATTCTGTAGGAAATCTAATACTTCGAATAAGAGTTATCTCAGCTTGCTTAAGTACTCTCTAGATGCTCGAGACAGTTGTTGACACCTCTTGTTAGCTATTTCTTCTCTATATACTAGTATTAAAAATCTTTAAAATAATTTTTCTCTCTCTGCGCGACCTAACACACTTATATGACTCCCCGGAGAGGAATTAACAGATGTTATTGTCAGGAAGTAGTTCAAGTGAATCCAAAGGCTCATCATCATCATTTAACGCTCCTTTTCCATGCTGGTACGGGTTAGACGGTTCGACTGGAACTGGAAAGCTGCACCAGGCTCCAGTGTGTTTTTACTTTGTTTCTACGGCTGGATGCCTTTCCTAACTCCATAGAGTGTATTGGGTGCCTTTTACGTGTCACTTGCACGAATGCCTTTTATGTTTCACCAACATTGGCCATGACTACGACATCACTTAGCTTGATGTGTCTTGTCAGAAAAATATGGTAATATTAATACTATAAATAATTGTTTCTAATTGAAGTACAAGGCCAGAAAATTCGAGAAGAGGGATGTAGTAGATCTCATCACAGTTTGACCATTTTTCAAAGTACTTGTTTGAGAATTTTCAATTTTGCTCTTTGTAAATCTTGTTGGATTCAGTATATACATTATCTGGTTTTTTATTTTGAAAAAAAACTGATGTCTTGCATTAAACAGTTTTGTATGAAACCATTATCAATTGTTATGGGCCAGTTTGCCAGGTCACCATATTCTTCGAAATCACTGAATTTGCTTCCTTTTCCTGTACTACTAAAGCAGCGCGGACCCGAACGCGCAGTCGCGCGTCCGCGCTAGCTAGTTGTGAGTGGTCGATCCTAACCCTAACCCTATTCCTAACCCTAACCCTAAACACGTATTCATTTGCACACACGGGTTAGGGTTAGGGATAGGGTTAGGGACAGGGTTAGGGTTAGGGTTAGGGATAGGGTTAGGATCGACCACTCAAGACTAGCAAGCGCGACTGCGCGTTCGGGTCCGCGCTGCTTTAGTAGTACCTCCTTTTCCCCTGTTCCTGCTTTCTCTTTCCTTGAAGTTTTTGACCAATATGATCATCATCTGCACCAAAAGTGTCAACAGTATATTGATTATTGCTGAACAGAGCACTCATGCTTTGTGCACTATCATTAACTTCACTGGTGCTTGCACGGTTTGTTTCAGTTGCAGGTAATGACAAACTTTTACTTGACACTGTAAAATAGTTTGATAGTTTTTGACATTTAGAAATTTCTTTAGATTGCTTTTCCTTCAGTTGGCATTTCTGGTATCCGCTTAAGTACTTTCTTGAAGACATTATTATTTCTCTTTGGGCCTAGACCTCTGTGACAAAAAAATTGGGGTAATATTTTCATTAGCCACAAGACAGATATCGATCGAGATAAGGGGAAGAGGCAGCAAACGTGCTGTTTTCTGAATGGCTGAAAATTTTGAAAATTATCAAACTTTGAACACCTGTAACATTTTTACAAAATTTTTCTGGAATATAAGAATAACAAATTCGGATTCAGCATCAAAAATTACATCTATATAAGACATTAAATTTTTTTTTATAAAGATAATTGTTAACAGTGACAAAAACCACAAAAATCAACACGAATTCACAAAAATATTCTGAAAAGATCAAAATATAAGAATGGGAACCCAGGTTCTAAATTTTCCCAAGACACCTGATGAAGGTTGGAGGGTATATCACCCGAAACGTTGTGTTAACAACAAACAAGATGAGGACATATCCGTCAAATGTAAATAATGTAAATAATAATTGTATTCCTCATCTCTTAAATATAAAACTGTATTATGTGAACTTTTTAGTTTTTTTTAAAAAAAGAGGGGAAAAAGAGGAAAGAACTTCAAAATAATGTCTAAATGTAACCACTCGACTTCGTGGGCCGAGTGGGCATTGCGCCTCATTTTTATCATTTTCATAATTTCATTCGTTTCTTTTTATTTTTTCTTTCTTGCTCGATTTCTTTTGTACTTTTATTTCCCCGAATATATGTTTTGTATCGTCTTTGTAATGTGTAACCTCTATATTTAGCCCCTTGTGAGCAATAAAAAATCGAGGACATTGGTGTTGCCTAGGCGGAGGTTTGCGCTTTCTGAGTGCTCTTCTTTTTGTTGTTGTTGTTGTTTGATTAAGAAGAGAAAACTAGTGTTATATATAAACTGTAGTAATATATGTCTCATAAAATAGAAATATTTCAGTGAAAAAAGATTTTGATTAATGTAAAAAGAAAAATCATGAGATTGAAAAGAGAAAATTAAGTTAGCCAAATCGAAAATCTACATTTTTATTTTAAATGTAATATTTTTTAATTGATGTTGTTTAATCTCTGATTAAGCAGATCTATGATTAACGCAGTCTCAGACTGTCTTTCTTTTTCTGAAGAGTGTACCTCAAGCCGCCGTTATCAAATCAATACCTTTAGCATTTTGCTGCTATTTCTAGCAAGTTCAGTGGCTATTAGTTTTCTCCCGATATTATGTGTGTGTGTGTGTGTGTGTGTTGCGGTTGTCATTTGAAGTCTTTTCAAACTAAAATATATACTCTTCTTCAGGACAATGAAAGAAACAAATCCACCGACGGGAGTGAATTATTTAATTAATTTGTGGTAGCTGTTTAATTCATTCTGATGGGTTATTTTAGTAGGGTAGTTGTGTATAAAATATTTGAAGTGATCCGGTCTTGGACAATCATTATCAATACTTCTTCAAAGTGAGATACATGATCGTGAACTTCCGTAAACTAATGTTAATTAGAAAATGTTTATTAGTAATTGTTATGTATTTCCCATGCCAGCTCTGATATCCCGATAAATTAGACTATGAAAGAAAAGCACCGTGCCTGTCATCATCTCTCTATATCTCTGACGGCTTGTACTGTCATAACATTTACTAGACCTGCTAGAAAAAGCAGCAAAAATTCCCACCTTATCCCTTGTCTGAACAGGAAAAAGCGGCACAGTAATTTTGAAAATGAAAGACTGAAATGTGATGGCTGGAACCTCCATTTAATTTTTTTTTTTTTTCACTAATATACCTCTATTTTATAATTCCATATTAAGGAGAGGTAATTGATAACACTCAATTTAGATATTGTGAAAATTGAACTACTGCCTACAGCTACGAAAAATTGATAATAATAAAAATAATAATCCTTTCTACTAAAGGCACAAGGCCTGAAATTTGGGGGAAGGAGACTAGTCGATTACATCGATCCAGTGTTTCACTGGTACTTAATTTATCGACCCCGAAAGGATGAAAGGCAAAGTCAACCTCGGCGAAATTTGAACTAAGACAATAATGATGGGCGAAATGCCGCTAAGCACTTCGAAACTGAAATATTGCATATTTATTCATTTCGACATATTACATAAATTGATTCGAGTATAACTTTAATGTCATTAACACCTTATGCATTCATTTAAGTAATTTATTTTTAAAATATAGTTTATAATTTTATAATTCTTTTTTGGAACAGCGGATTTCGAAGCACACATAAAATTACAAATAATAGCATGTAAATATCCAGTCGAAGACTACCAAATGGTTGAACGCCTGTCGTGTCTACAGGGGATGTGGGTTCGGTCCAAGGTTTTTTTTTTTAACCTAATATTTACATGCTAAAATTCTTATAACGTCAACTGTATAATTTTATAAGTTTTTATTTTTAAAGATTTTCCATCATATGATCACTAGTTAATGGATCTGAAGAAATCCCGAGAAAGATAAGCTCTATTACGAATATAATTCATTTTAAAAGTATAAATATGCCACTTTGCCCAGTTATAACCTTATGCAGTTCCATTCAATACTACATTGTTTTCTGGCGTTTGACCAAAACAGTTCATCAAGAACTTCATTAGCTAATATGTTTCTTCTTTTTCTCTTACCTTTTTTTTAAAGTCACTAGGGGATATATCGAAAGAGATTTAAGGGTTATTTTTAGCAAAATGAGTGGCTACGTTAGAGGCTAATCTCATTAGCGTTAATAATAATAATAATTATTATTATTATCATTTCACTTCTTGATTTTACTTGCTCTGGCTAATTTTGTAAGAGCGGACAACAGCCGGTTGTCAAGGGTCTCTTTCCCTGAAACTTAACATCCAAGTATCAATCTCAAAATCCTCATTACCCCCAATAAAGCAGTTTTCTGAGCATGTTCTACCCTCATGTCATTTCAATTTCTCCAACAAATTTCTCAAACCTGTTTGTTAATGCTCGCAATGCCTAAAGCTTATCTTTTAGTTGTTTGTACTTCTCATTTTGTCCGGTTATCATCCATTATCATCATCATCATCATCATTAAACAACCAGATGTTCATAGCTCTATATAAACTTTGTAAATTTTGGTACAGAGCAAATATGGTTATCAAGTAAATTCTGGAAGCTTGTGGAGTCAATATAAATGTTTCGGTTCCTTGTTTCATAATTCACGAATACAATATTAGTAGAAATTCTTTTGATCAGTCACGGCAGCAAGTGAATAGAGCATTTGTTCAATAAACTACCCTATGAAAATATACATTTTAGAACAAACTATACTTTTATGGATCACTGAAAAAAAAAAACCTTAACAATACTAAAAAAAAAAAAAAACTCTATAATTGCTGTTTATTTAAAATATTTTATCATTTTTAATAACAAAACTTGGGGCTCTCAAATATTTTCCTAGTGTATT
>NC_068996.1:23190759-23192260 GCF_001194135.2 Octopus bimaculoides | reverse complement strand
CACTCACAAAGCTTTGGTCGGCCCAAGGCTATAGTAGAAGACACTTGCCCAAGGTGCCACGCAGTGGGAATGAACCCAGAACCATGTGGTTGGTAAGCAAGCTACTTACCACACAGCCACTCCTGTGCCATAAAAAATTGTGACTTTTTTGCTCTGCCATATGTGACTTAAATATCTTTTTTTGTTTTGTTACTTGTTTCAGTCATTGGACTGTGATGTTGCTAGGGCATAGCCTTGGAGGGTTTTAGTTGAACAAATTAACTCTCAGTATTTGTTTTTAACCTGGTAACTTAAGCTATTGGTCTCTTTTGCTGAAGGTCGTAAACAAACCAACACTGGTCATCAAGCAGTGGTGGTAGCGAGGACAAACACAAACACAATCACACGCACGTGTGTGTGTGTGTGTATGATTTATGACTTTCCTCTTCGCTACACCTGTAGTTCCTTTCCCAATCAGAACTTAGCTGAGTGAACGCTTCACAACACATTGCTTTGCATCATATCTACCAGCTCTACCTACTTCTGGTATTCGGCAAGTTTTCTTTAATGAACCTCCTCGTCTTCTTCCTAGAGCGCAGCCAGTTCCCATATGATTACTTGGTTTGATTAATTTAGCCTCAAACAAATATAACATTTTCCTGTAATTTTTGCCAAGCAAAATTTGTGGGTTTTTTTTGTTTGTTTTCGCAGTGCCCTTTTCATCCCCACTAACATTCATTCAAATGCCTGCCTTATTAAATGATGGAAATACCAGATAAGATACGTACGTATGCACGCCGTCGGTTACAACGACGAAGATTCCAGTTGATCCGATCAACGGAACAGTTTGCTCGTGAAATAAACGTGCAGACATGTGTACCCGAGATTCAGCGTGACAGAAAGTGCAACAAAGCTGGCCCCTTGAAATACAGGAAGAAAGTTGTGGTGAAAGAGTATAGCAAGGTTCGCCACCATCCCTTGCCGGAGCCTCGAGGGGCTTTAAGTGTTTTTGCTCAATAAACACCCACAACGCCCGATCTAGAAATCGAAACCGTGATCCTACGACCGCGAGCCATTGCGCCTCCACACCGGATAAGATACATATTAATAATCATGCTTCCAAAAACAACAGACTTATATAGTCACTTCTAGATGCATTACTTAAGCTTAACCCTTTGCCTGTCATGCTTGTTTTCAGACTTTTAGTTACCGTTTGTTTCATGTTCTAAGTAATATATAAAGCTTTACTTTCTTAAGTCCCAAGTTCCTCTGGTGATTAAAAAGATATATTGTTAATGTATATCATATACGACGCACGGAACCAGGAAAATATGTCTTGAGTATCACATGTGATTACACAGGACAGGCAAATTTAACGTTTTCAACACTTCTAGCACCAGGCATTTTTTCTTATTGACCTGGAATGTAAAGCAACGTTCACCTCGACGGGCTTTATAGTCTCTCTCACACACACATATGTGTGCGTATATATATATATATATATATATATATATATATATAT
>NC_068996.1:23183788-23189798 GCF_001194135.2 Octopus bimaculoides | reverse complement strand
TTTACCTCTGCCCCACCCCAAATTCTTCAATTTTCACTTTTTCTGAAATTTTTTTAGTATCATAATCTCCGTATTTTTCTGCGTATTTCGCAAAAAAAAAAAAGAAAATAATTCTCAAAAAAGTGAAAATTGAAGAATTTGTGGGGTGGGAAATGAAAATTATAAAATGCCGTTTTTTTTTGTTTTTTTTTTCAGAATCAGAATCTCCGTACTCGAAAATGGGGGATTCTGTAAAATAATAATAATAATAATAATAATAATTACGAAAGGGAGTGCGGTCCACATTCTTTACGTCTGCCGGTTTTCGTTTAATTTTCTAGGAGTGTTTCACTCCTAGAAAATTCTAGTCGATTGAGATCGGCATAATAAAATTGAAAATAATGTTCGGTAGTACTCGATTAAACTCGGCAATGATCTGAAAGTTTTTCTTTGAAAAGTTATTTCGAAATTGCTTACGTATAAAAGAAATGGTTGACCGTGTTTATACAACAAGCATAAATGAGAATCATGGCAATCAACCCTTTTGATTCCAACCCGTTTGAGACCACCCCGGACATAAACTTCGTTTTAATGTGATCCTAATTAAAACCTTCCTTCAAATTTTCAGGCTAATTTATATTCAAAACAGCTTCATAAAGACAATTATTATTCTTTTTTTTTTTTTATAAATCCTTCATTATATTACAAAACAAACTGTATTTCAACAGGAAAATGAGGTGAATGAAAAGAATTCTGTTGTACGGAATATTTTGTATCTATACAATGAACATTGTACAATTAACTTTCTTGGATCGTTAGGATTCATTCCTAATTTAGCGAGCAGTATGGCTGTATTTAACCAATCGACGCGTTTGGTGAATCGCCCACTTGCCCTTTTAGTGCTTTTGTTGGTGGGCTGCAGTTATATGACGGTGATAGTATTATCTTTTCTACTGCTTACATTTTACTTTATTATTTAAGAGAATTGTAATAAAATCAAAACTATTTTGCAAAATATCGATTCCACAATTAATTACCATTTTGTTACACGAGGTCGGTATCACTTAAATTTTAAGCACAATTCTTTCACTTACGTTTTACAACCGAGTTTCCAACAAATTTCGATCTCTGCCGACATGAGTAATTTCACTTTCTGCATTATAAAACGAAACATTGCCATACATTTTTAACGCACATAACGAAGTATAAGTTGTTTTTTTTTACCCTTCTTTATAAAATTAATTATTGGGTTAGAGGTGAAGTTAAAGGCGAAGGCACATTGTAGAATAAGGTGCCAGGCACAATATGTTTGCATAAAAGATTATATTACCACGGATGAGACAAACATATTTAATCATAAAGGTGTGTAGACTTAACCCGAGGCTATAAAAACAATTGATTTTTTTTTAGAAATAATAAATTTCTAAATCTGTCAGAGAGACTTAAGCAGTAGTGATGCGATAAAGTAGTTGTATACTGCCAACTTAACGTGACAGTCCCAATAAGGGAATATACTACTGCTATTTAACCCTAGGAAGCTGGACCGCTTCCTATTAGGCCTTGACACATTTCCTGTGTCCTTATCTTTGCGAGAAGGAGACAAACTCCTCCACCCAGCTTAGCCTGCATTCAGGGACATGTTTCTGAGTCTTTGCTCGTCATCAGCCTGAAGTAGCACGACTAGCTGTTATTGGTACTGTCACGTTAAGTTGGCAGTATACAACTGATTTTTTTTGTTTTAGTTCAATAGATTCTATACAAGAAGCAGAGAGAGAGAGAGAGAGAGAGAGAGAGAGCGAAGAGGATGAATGCAGCCTGTGTTTGTGTATGTATGTATGAGAAAGAGGAGCGTGTGTAAGAGACGGAGAGATAGAAACACTTGTATATGAGAACCAGCATGTTTGTGTAAGAGTGTGTACTGTGAAAGAGAAAGTGATTCAGAAGGTGTATATTATGCAAGACAAGAATTTACGCAAATAGTGTGTGACATACTCTTATGTCAGCTTGATCAAAAGCATTTCAGTCATGCCATGCTATTTTTTCTTTTTTAGTAACTGAAATTTAAAGGCCGTAAAGTGCTATTGAAAGGGATAATTTAGCTGCTATATCTAGCAGGCCGAGCGATCATGTAGATCTGTGCTCCACAACTATTATTCACTTGCGTTACGCTTATATTCTTTTCAAAATATGGCGGCACACCTGAACTAGAAATGTAACTAAAAATATACGGAAAAAAATTATATTAAGGTTACACTGTAGCACATCTAGTATCGTCTCGAAGGATACCGGTTGCGGAGCACTGATGTAGATCAGAATTTCTCAACCATTTTATCCCTATGGACCTCTTTCATTCGTATTTTACTCGGATAGGGCCTCCTAATCGTACAATCTTTTATAATTTACTTGCCAAGGTCATGCTGGGATAGCACTTCGAACTTTTGGTCGAATGAATCGACCCCAGTACTTAATTTTTAAGCCTGGTACTTATTCTATCAGTCTCTTCTGCTGCCGAACCGCTATATTACTAGGACGTAAACACACCAACACCGGTTGTCAAGTGGTGATGGAGTGACAAATCTAGACACACACACATGCATATATATATATATATATATATATATATATATATATATATATATATATATATATATATAATATATACACACACACACACACACACATATATATATATGTATATATACATACACCACTGACTGGCTCTCGTGTCGGTGTCACGTAAAAGCACCCACTACACTCTCGGAGTGGTCGGCGTTAGGAAGGGCATTCAGCTGTAGAAACTTTGCCAGATCAGACTGAGCCTGGTGAAGCCTTCTGGCTCACCAGTCCTCAGTCAAACCGTTCAACCCATGCCAGCATGGAAAGCGGACGTTAAACGATGATGATGATGACGACGGGCTTCTTTCAGTTACCGTCTACCAAATCCCGTCAAGGCTTTGCTCGCTCCGAGGCCATAGTAGAAGACACTTGTCCAAGGTACCACGCAGTGAGACTGAACCTGGAACCATGTGGTTGGGAAGCAAGCTTCTTACTACACAGCCACGACTGCACCTATACAATGTTTAAAAAAAATCCAATTATATTTTTATGATTAAATATTATTAGGAATTGTATTACGGAAATTGTTGAAATATTTTGGGTATTGTAGAAGTAGAACCAATTTTGCACATAGATTTTAACAATAAAATCTCACATACGGACCCTTGTTGAGAACCATTGATATAGAGGCTATCGTTGGTGTATGTGTGAGGGCGTGTATACATTAAATATGCTGTCTTTGATCCACCAATTTTTTTTTTTTAAATATTGATTTATCGAATTTACTACGATTCCCGATTGAGATTGATTGGGTTTTTTTCCCCTAAAAACACTTGGCGGGTGAAACCGTTCCTATTTTTCATATGTAATATACAAATGTGTTTTAAACCCTTGTGAAGATGGGAAAAAAACTATGTAGTTAACATTCCGAAATAAATCAATAGCATTCTTTGAACACCTCATTTTCTCCTACTGTCATTGATTCTACGATTGCATGCAGCCATCCAACACACACACACACCTCGATACACACATAAGTACTTGTATAGGGGGGAAAACAGAGGCGCAATGGCCCAGTGGTTAGGGCAGCGGACTCGCGGTTTCGATTCCCAGACCGGGTGTTGTGAGTGTTTATTGAGCGAAAACAACTAAAGCTCCACGAGGCTCTGGCAGGGGATGGTGGCGAACCCTGCTGTACTCTTCCACCACAACCTTCTCTCAGTCTTCCTTCCTGTTTCTGTTGTGCCTGTAATTGAAAGGGTCAGCCTTGTCACACTGTGTCATGCTGAATATCCCTGAGAACTACGTTAAGGGTACACGTGTCTGTGGAGTGCTCAGCCACTTGCACGTTAATTTCACGAGCAGGCTGTTCCGTTGATCGGATAGACTGGAACCCTCGACGTCGTAAGCGACGGAGTGCCAACAACAAAATAGGGGGAAAACATACGTTAGCGCGAGCGAGGGAGCTTCATATCGGAAGTCCTTTCAGTTTCCGTCTACCAAATACATTCACAAAGTTTTGGTAGAAGACACACACAGGGACTGAACCCGAAACACTGGTTAAGAAGCAAACTTCTTACCACACAGCTACGCCTAAGCACATATACGTGTGTGTGTGTGTTATATGGACACAAGCCTACAAACCAAGACGTTTTGTTTTAAACTAATTAAAACATTTCCTCCTTAGTTATGGGAAGACTAATTTCAAAAATCACTAGCACTAATGTAAAAAGACAGCGGAGATAATCGCGAAATTTTAATTAAAAAAAAAAGTAAATTCTAACTAAATTAATTAGCTGTGAGATGTGGTGGTGATGTGAGTGGGACCTTCAGTTGTACAGGCCTATTTCAGTGTTTTTAGGCTCTATCAGTAAAACATTCTGTCCTTGTCGGATCTCAGAAAGAGTACAAAAATGTTGGGAAGTTTTGTGAACGAACATAGGGTGGAATGGATAACTTAAACGAATGAAAGGAACATCTGTTGAATAAAAATCTTAACAGTGATACGGATTTGTAACGCATGTTTCGCACACACCTTGAGAATATACACATTAATATATTGGTTTCAAATTTTGGCACAAGGGCACCAATTTAGGGGGAGGGAAAAAGTCGACTACATCGATCCCAGTAATAAACTGGTACTTATTCTATCGACCTCGAGAGGATGAAAGGCAAAGTAAACCTCAGCAGAATTTGAACTCAGAACGTCGAGATGGACGAAATACCGCTAAGCATTTTGCCCGGCCTGCTAAAGATTCTGCCAGCTCACCGCCTTATACACATTAATATATTAAGAGATAAAGGTGTATCTCATCGACATACCCACACCCTTACATATACAATCTCACTACCTAATTACTCTTCCTCTCTGTCTATATTAATGTTTCTAAAAAATATTATTAGGCGTAGGAATGGCTGTGTGGTAAGTAGCTTGCTTACCAACCACATGGTTCCGGGTTCATTCCCACTGCGTGGCACCTTGAGCAAGTGTCTTCTACCATAGCCTTGGGCCGACCAAAGCCTTGTGAGTGGATTTGGTAGACGGAAACTGAAAGAAGCCCGTCGTACCTATGTGTATATATATATATATATATATATATATATATATATATATATATATATATATATATATGTGTGTGTGTGTGTGTGTATATGTTTGTGTGCCTGTGTTTGTCCCCCCAACATCGCTTGACAACCGATGCTGATGTGTTTACGTCCCCGTGACTTAGCGGTTCGGCTAAAGAGACCGATATAATAAGTACTAGGCTTCCAAAGAATAAGTCCTGGGGGTCGATTAGCTCGACTAAAAGGCGGTGCTCCAGCATAGCCACAGTCAAATGACTGAAACAAGTAAACGAGTAATAAAGCTCTCCTACAATTACAGCCATTTATCACATCCTCTCCCTTCATTTCGTCAACTATCACTACTTCTCTATCTTCTCGTTTTTTTTCCTTTTTCCTATTTCTACCACTTTAACTGCTACTTGCAATTAACAGCTTTCAAAATACTGTTTCGCTGTCAGCGTATAAATATCTTTATTTTTCAATAGACAGTTAACCGCGTCATATAACGGATCAAACTTTAGCCGTTGTTAGCAATATTAGACAATGTTACATAAATGAAATAATAATTGTAGATTTTATCCGGTATTCGGAAATGAGGCAGTTTTCTTAAAATAATCATCTATGTATCACTTAATGTATAGCTTCAATTGCATATACCGGATTTTTAATCAGCCGGACGGCTATTTACAACATCAGTGAACGTTTTATTCCTGTTTTCCTATATCAAAAACTCTCGTCTAAGCATGTGCTCACTGCGAGTACATGTCACTGAAAAGACGCAAAAAGACCGAAATGCAACTGGCACACTCTCTGGCCGCTACGTGAGCGAATTTTCGTTATCTCAACAAAGGCTGCATCAGCTGGCCTACTGCTAACGGTTTAGCCTCTTTCATCTTCCCTATATATATAT
>NC_068996.1:23181552-23183218 GCF_001194135.2 Octopus bimaculoides | reverse complement strand
ATGTAATAACATGAAATTAGTAACCCGATAGTAAGAATTCAAATAAAGTAGCCCCGAAAAGGGATTTAATGCGTTCTCAGAGTATATAGAACATAGGAGGAAATACTAATAAGGTATGTGTACTAAAATCATGAAGCATGTTACGTAAAAACAGGTTAATCAGATATGAGATAATAACAATTCAAAGTAAATAACACTGAAAAGGGCTTTTGTGCATTCCCAGAGAATATTACCCTCAGCGGCGCTAGTGTTGGTATATTCGTGAATAAGTCACTAACTGAAATAAGTGGATTTATTGTTTAGGAAAATACTATTTACTTGTTTAAGGGTTGTACTGGATAAATTGTGAAAATAACTCTAACAATTCATATACTAAGAAATAAGCATACTTAATTTGATTTATACCAAATAATTTAGGAAAATGAATGGTTATTTCCCTTGGCTTTTAAAATAAAAAATATATTATTAGATATATATGAGGCCCTATTGTCGATTTTTTTTCAACAATCTTAGTATGCCATGAGATTTCCAGACACGAGTTCTACTCAGATGTCAAGTTTCATCAAAATCCATAAAACGATGTAGGAGGAGTTAGCTAACTCCACAAACACACCCACAGACAGAATTTCCGACATATGTATTTGTCCAAAATAACACATGCAGTAGAAGAAAGAGTAGTAAAAGTGAAGGGAGAGGAGAAAAAATACTAATTCAGTGAAGGAGAAGTAATGAGAGTAATAACTCTGACTGAAAGGGAGTGAAAGAAAGTAATAGCAATGAGAAAAAGAGGAAGTGGCAAAGAGCGCGTCGTGTATCTTCTGTTTTTCTCCGTCACAACATATGAATGAGAAAGGGGTGAAAAAAAATAGCGTTTTAACTCTGTATGAGTATGTGTGTGTGTATATAAATGGAGGTATGTGAATGTTTGTGTTTGAGTGCAATGGAAATGGGATGATGAACGTTCAACGCTGAAAAGGAAAATCAAACAGCATTTCAACTCTGTGAGTATGTGTGCGTGTACAAAGGAAGTATGTGAACATTGACAAGTGTATTAATTTGATTTACCATCCATATCTTCTACTATAATAATAATACTTTTGTGTATTTCTCCGTCGCAACATATCAATGAGAAAGGAAGGGGTGATAGATGAATAAAGAAGGAAGGGGTGATGGCAAACTTGGTAGTGGGATGATAGAAGTTCTATGGTGAAAAAAATGAAACAGCATTTCAACTCTGCGTGCGTATACGCGTGTGTGTACATAAAAGAGAGTCGTGTGTGTTTGTGTGTACAATGGAAGTGGGATGGTGAACATTCAACGCTGAAAAGAAAAATCAAACAGCGTTTCAATTCTGTGTGGGTATATGGGATCTAGTTCAAAACGAGGGCACCAGTTTTCATTTATGTTTTATGTAGTGTTTTTGGTACCGAAAGACTTTCAAACTTCGTATACTTATCTATTTTGTGTTATAGAACAGAAAAAAATTTTTGTATTCGAATTAATTTCATGTAAAAAATTGTCTTATTTCGATAATTTCAACCAATCACTGACAAGTATTCACCTGTTTACAGTTACGCCTTTGGCAGTTGAAGCGGTGTAAAGCGTATTTAATCTCCATTACTTCTGACATTTTGCAGAGAGGCAACACACGTATGTTCGTTTTCCC
>NC_068996.1:23179501-23180909 GCF_001194135.2 Octopus bimaculoides | reverse complement strand
CGTCTGAGAATATTATTCGAATGTTACATGTTTACTGCAATTGATAGTTAAACATTCATTGTTATTGTGATAGCATACATTTATTGCAAATAGACACGAGAAAATTGTTTTAGTTTTTATTTTAATCTAATAAATATTTCTACTTCGAAAATTAGCATTCATTTCATTATTTTAGTAAAACAAAAATGATTTTTTAAAATTGAAAACGAAAAAAAAAAAAAGGTTGAATTATGAATTAATATATCGATGTAACATCATGTCATAAATATTACCCACGCACAGTGAGGAAAAAGTATTACCCCACCAACATTTCTTGTCATATGACGACGGTAACACTGTAACACTGTAGTATAAATATATAAACATGACATAGGTGTATCTCAAAGACAAGCACATATCAATTAATGAGTAACGCAAGATACATGTGTATCTCTGACATACACAAAGCACAATATACAGATGCATCAGACACCGCGCACATGTACAAACAGGCACACACAGACACACACACTGTTACAATGGCATATTGCCGAAATCAACATTCTAATAAGCAAGGGTGCAGATTGCTGCAGCTACAATCCACGCTGTTTTATTTGTACATATGTAAAATGAATTATGAATATTTTGGCTATAATGCAATTCGGTCTAGAATTCAGCAAACGCTATGCGTTAAATAAAATGTTGTTTTTGATCCTATATGCACCACACACACTCTTTCTCTCTCTCTCTCTCCTTATCTTTCTCTTCTCTGTCTCTTTCACAAATGTACATTCACACACCCACGCACATTGTCTCTTCCCTCGCGCACGTTCTGAGTGCACACACACACTCATTGTATTATATATTTTTATATACATTGTCTATATTATATACACGTTATATATCTATCTCATAACTACAGAAGTGTGTCCACCCAATTTTGTTTCCTAAGTTTCTGAAAAATGGATATTTCTAAATAAAATTTTCTGCAACTACCTTCCAGATGGTATAGGTTACGATTATATCGGAATATAATGAGTGTGTGTGTCGAGGAGGTGTGTGATAATTGGGGTAGAGTGGGATATACTCACGCACGGCAACTTTGTTTCCTCCTGCATTTTGATGATGTCGGTTACAACTAGCTTTTACTCTTTTACTTGTTTCAGTCATTTGACTGCGGCCATGCTGGAGCACCGCCTTTAGTCGAGCAAATTGACCCCGGGTCTTATTCTTTCTAAGCCTAGTACTTATTCTATCGGTCTGTTTTGCCGAACCGCTAAGTGACGGGGACATAAACACACCAGCACCGGTTGTCAAGCAATGCTAGGGGGACAAACACAGACACACAAACACATATATATACACATATATACGACGGGCTTCTTTCAGTTTCCGTCTACCAAATCCACTCACAAGGCTTTGGTTGGCC
>NC_068996.1:23177790-23179491 GCF_001194135.2 Octopus bimaculoides | reverse complement strand
TGCGGCCATGCTGGAGCACCGCCTTTAGTCGAGCAAATTGACCCCGGGTCTTATTCTTTCTAAGCCTAGTACTTATTCTATCGGTCTGTTTTGCCGAACCGCTAAGTGACGGGGACATAAACACACCAGCACCGGTTGTCAAGCAATGCTAGGGGGACAAACACAGACACACAAACACATATATATACACATATATACGACGGGCTTCTTTCAGTTTCCGTCTACCAAATCCACTCACAAGGCTTTGGTTGGCCCGAGGCTATAGTAGAAGACAGTTGCCCAAGATGCCATGTGCCAGTTGCCCGGAACCATGTGGTTGGGAAGCAAGCTACTTACTACACAGCCACTCCTGATGCAAGGACAACGAAACTCAAACCAGCAACTCCCTAATCCCAGGAAATGTCCTAATGGGGTCTATTTTTTTAAGGACCGCCTAATTGGGGCCTCCACTGACCCTCCCCCATTTGTACTGCATTTACCTCACTCCTGCGCTTATTGATTAAACTATGATCAGCACCAGTGCATAGTACATTTGCAGAAAATTGAAACTAGCTTTATGTCTATCAGCAAAGCTGGCAGAAAGCGCTCCAAGGGCTGATACACCAAAAGAGATGCAGTTAGGTATGGGTGCAAGTGAAGTATAGGTATTGAGTGTATGGATATGGGTGTGTGTATATATGTCAGGTAGAGTGTTTAGAATGGGGTATAGGATAATTAATAATTCTAGAGATCGATTTCTTCAATTAAAAGGTGGTGCTCCAGCATGGCTACAGTCAAAATGACTGAAACACGTAAAAGAATATACACTAGTACCTTGATTTTCAAACTACTCTGATCACGAATAAATCATGCTTTATAAATATATAGATAGATATAAATATATATAAAGCACGATTTATTTGTGATCAGAGGCGTTCGTAAACGGAGAAAGATAGGAGATAAAGTACAATTTATTCGTGAACAGAGTAACTCAAAAACTGAAGTTCTACGGTATGTATATATATATATATATATATATATATTATGATTATTCATATTGTATGAGGGGGTACTGAAAGGTTCCCAGCTTCCAGGGTATCACGAAAGGATTGGTTAGAGATCCAATCTTTACAATTCTTAAACAGGGCTTAGAAAAACTGAAGTACAGCTGCAATAAGTGTGTGAATATGAGAGGGGGATATGTTAAATAAAGTCATACTTAACTGATCCTCCTGTATTTTCTTTTACCTAAAGCCAGGAACTTTTCAGCACTCCCTCGTGCGTTTGTGTATGAATGTGTGTATGTATATATATATGTGTATGTATATATGTATGTATATATATGTGTGTGTGTGTATGTATATTATATATATATATGTATATATGTATATATATGTATATATATATATATATATATATGTATATATGTATGTATATATCTATATATGTGTATATATATGTGTGTGTGTATATACATGTATATATTATATATGTATATATATATATATATGTATATGTTTATATATGTATATATATATATATGCATGTATATATATATATATGCATGTATATATATATGCATGTATATATATATATATATACATGTATGTATATATATATGTGTATATATATTTATATATGTATATATATATATATATATATATGTATATATATATATATGTATATATATATATATATATATATATATATATATATATATAT
>NC_068996.1:23172252-23177360 GCF_001194135.2 Octopus bimaculoides | reverse complement strand
ATATATATATATATATATACACATATATGCAAAATGCAAAAATGAGCAAGACAAATGAAAATATACAAAATAAAACGTTTTATTTTGTACATTTTCATTTGTCTTGCTCATTTTTGCATATTAGGAATCTACTTCGGTGGTCATTCCTCTTATTAATTGTAATATGTGTATATATATTTAATCCCTCTGCCCATACCTCTCTCCTTTCCTTTCATGTGACCAGTGTTGGCTAAGCATGATCTTTCTTGGTTTGACTGCTAAACACTAAGCACCACATATTCCTGTCTCCTGATTTTCATTTATGCTCCTACCTCAAGGATTTGACTGCACACACGCCAGCTCAACTTGATCCATCTCCATTTAGGCGAACGACACCTGTTGTTATTTGTTTGTTGTTGTACACATTCCCTTGCTTTCTTCCAAAATATTTGATGCTCTTAGCTTAGACTTTTCGAGCCAGCCAGGTTTGAACAGTTTCAAGTGCAACCGGTCGAAACTGTAAGGATAATCTGGTAACTTAACTGATGAGAGAAGGCCATGAATGGCCCGTTGTTGTTTTGTCCTGTCTTCGTATCGTCTACTGGTCCGGATGTTTAATTGTCGTTTGTTGCAATTTTCTTCCGTTTTTTGGACTGATATATGTGTGTGTGTGTGTATGTATGTATATATATATATATATGTGTGTGTATATATATATCTATATATGTGCGTGTGTGTGTGTATGTATATATATGTGTATGTTTATATATATATGTGTATATATGTGCATGTATATATATGTGTGTATGTATATATATATATATGTATAAATATGTGTGTATGTATATTTGTGTGTGTCTATATATATATGTATACATGTGTGTATATATATGTGTGTATATATATTTATGTGTATATATATGTATATATATATATGTGTATATATATGTATATAAATGTGTGTATATATGTATATATATATGCATATATATGTATATGTCTGTGTATGTGTATATATATATATAAGTACAAGTGAGTACTAGCATCGATATAATCGACTTACCCCCTCCCCTCAAAAAGCTGAAAGTGCTGTGCCAATATTTGAAACTATATCATTATGTAAATTAATTCTTATTAATTTAATTATATTACTATTTTCTTTATTTAGCAAAATTTTATCGTTAATAATTTTTTTGATTATTTTATTACATATCTATAATTTGATTATCCTTATTACTATGAACGTGTGTGTGACTTTACGAACAAAAAAAAAACAAAAACACCAGTATTTAATATGTTGTTTATTTATTTACAAATGTGGATGCACACACGCTTCCTTGAAATTTCACCCTAGCAAATAAAGGCAGAACGGTAAAGTCTGATTTTAAAAGTGGTGGTGGTGAATTTATCATCACTTAAATTGGAAAGAGAACATAAAGAAGTGAAAATATTTTTACTTGAAAATCTTCGATATCCCGTCCCTTGCGATCTAGTTATACAAGCGCAGGCGCCTCCCAACCACATGGTTCCATTGCGTGGTACATACTAAAGCCCCGTGCCGGCCAAACACTTGTGAATTGATTTGACAGAAAGTATATGAAGCCCATATATATATATATATATATATATATATATATATATATATATATATATATATATAGACAGACATACATATGGATAGATAGATAGATAAATAGATAGGTAGATAGATATTTCATATTTGGGTCAATGCTGACCGAAACTTATCTAAGTATCTGATCTATCTATATTTCCTATCTATCTGTCTGTCTGTCTGTATGTATGTGTGTGTGTGGTTCAAAATGTATGTGTGCGTGTACGCGTTTTTGTATTATGTTTGTCCTACGCCACCGATTGATAATCATGTTGTCCCCGTAACCAAGCAGTTCGGCAAAAAAGGAAAGATAGTAAAAGTATCAGGTTTAAAATAGGGTTGGTTTGTTCGATTAAAAATCTTTCAAGCCTGGGCTCCGGCATGGCTGCAGTCCACTGTTTAAAGATGTTTGGTGGTGTAGTAATGGTAGTGGTGGAAGTTGTGATGGTGAAAGTGATAGTGATGTTAGATGTTTATTGCTGGTGATAGTAAATGGAGAGTGAGGGAGTGGAGTGTTAATGCATCAGGATGGCGGTGGCAGCAGTTGAGGTGGTGTTGTGTCGATGATGATGATGATTGGTAGTGGTGATAGCGATAATAGTAATAGCAGTAGCAGCAGCAATGATCGAAGTTGGGGCAATGAATAGAATGAAGCTAGTATTTCCGGTGATGATGGTGATAGTGATGAAGGTGGTAGTCACATAGACGTGTGTAACAACAGCAACAGCAGCAGCAGCAGCAGAATCCAGGCGAAAGAGTTGTTACAATACTATCAACAACAATAGAGACAGTAGGAGGTTATCACCAGCAGCAGCAACAAATACACTACAAAATGTTTGTCGATTGGTTATCTTTTAGCCCCAGGTCAGCTCTGACCAAGCAATTCTATGATCAAAAACGTTCCAGATGTGACAAACTTACCTACCAACTGTTAGGTTTCTAAGATTGCATTGTCTAATGTATCCCTATTTTTTTCTTCTTTTTTTAAAGACAGTAGGCTTTGATTTGCAGGAGATACCACAACCATGTCGAGAGACAAACACACCGGGCACTGTTTTTGTTGTTTACCTTCAGTCTACTCGGATTGGGTAGTTCTATCATAAAAGTGCACCACAGTCGTGGCTATCCTGTCTTCAAAAAAAAAAATTTTCGCAGTCATCAAGGAGTGCATCATCAAATGTGTCCTTTTTAGCGATGGAGTGTAATTTGAGAGACATAATGTTACTATTTCTAGCATGTGGAATGAAGTACACAGTGGCTCCTCCATTGTCATAGTAAAAACAATAGCAGCTGCAATTGTAACATGATATTAAGAAGGACCAAGAAACTGAAAATATTCGATGTTTGAAATAGATACATACACATTATACTGATTGCATAATTATTTTTTGTGACGCTTGCCCACTCGTCTTCACTCTCTTCTCTCACTCCCTCAGTCTCTACTATTCTATCTCCCACTCTCTTCTATTCTCTCCAACTTAGTCACGCTTTCTTTCCCTTACTTTCTATCTCCTCTCCCTCAGAATTACAGTCAAATTCTCTCTCTCCCTCTCGTCTATATTTTTATTTCTTCACTCTTCTCTCTTTCCAACAGAGATACGGACACTCGCTCTCACTTCTTCACTCATGCTTTTTGTCTTCTCTCTCTTTTATTCCCTCTCTTTCTATTCACTCATCTCTCTTACCCAGTTTCTCCTTATAGACAGTCGCTCGCACTTTCATTTTTGTCAGATAGTTTAGGAAGGAATGAACTTCAAAATATTAAGTATATTCAGATCGTTGTAGTTGGAAATTTGTTTTATTTCTCTAGAAAAATTGTATAGCAAATTTTGCTACTGTAAAAGGAGTTCATTGCATTTGTAAAATTCTTCAGCTGGATACGCACACATACATACATACATACATACATACTTAATGGTTACATGTATGTAAATATGTATATTAATAATTTGGATCTTTTTCTGTTGCTGTCAGTTTTCAATTCTTTAAATTTGGTTCCGATCGTTTTCAGATTTGGCGTATTGTTAAGGTTTTGTATGCTAATTAGGAAAATGAAATTCATTTTTGCAGTAACTTAAGAAATAAACAGCTTTTAAAGTTTGCAAATTTGGAGTAATTTTAGCCAGTCGGCAACCACAGACATATTGGTGTCTGTTTCTACAGTAAAAAGCAAAGGTATAGTCTGCTTCTAACTCCAACCACACGTATTGTCCTTAACCTGTCAATAACAAGTGCTTATTTTCGGAACACGTTTATACTGCCTCATTTTGGTCACTTTCACCTATGTTTTTTTTTTTTTGAGAAACGAAAGGGTATTTTCGGTTGCTGTCCTATCACTACCTCATTTTCATAAATTTGAACTGTTTTCCTGGACCATTTCAACCTAAATAAAATACGATCACAGCCAACTCGAATATGATGCAGAAATTGAAAACCAAGGAGGATGCAGTTTCTTACTTGCAAGAAAAGGGTGTTATACCTAAAAGAAAGCTGTTATTTGAACAAGAAGATGGTTTGTGGGGAAAATTTACTGGTAGTGTTCCCGAAAAGGATGTAACGAATATGTGTCTGTTATAAAAGTTACATGGTTGGAAGATGGAACCCTCCTCTGAGGACTGTACTCCCTTTTTTTCCCCTTTACTCATGGGTCAAGGACTTCAGTCCGGTTTGTGTTGAAGAACTGGGGATGAGGCACTGCACAGCTGTTGATTACAACAGCTACGTTCGTAAAATATGTGCAGAGGACTTCCACCGCAAACTAGTTCAGATAGGCAGTCCTGGAAAGATAGTCGAGATAGACGAAACAGTCTCAAGACGAAAATACAACAGAGGAAAGGTGTTTGCTACTTGAGCAGTGAGTTTTCGGAGGAGTGTGTCAACAGACCTGACACGTTTATCTTAATGCGATGTCATGTCGGAATCACGACACCACCAGAGGAATGCATGCGTCAGTCGAATCACAATATTCAGTGACTTGTGCTGGAGGGTCTACTTTCACATTCCTGAAATTGGATGGTTGAAATTTTCGACGTTGAACTCTAAACCACAATGTTGCTACAAAAGTATTGTTTACATGAACTGAAATTCTTTTTATATCTATATATATAATTTAACGTACAGTTTTTATTTTTGTAATTTTTCATACACGCACACAACCCCCCCCCCCAGTTCACTCAGGATTTTTTTTCTTTTTTGTATTGTTTATATGCTTGCTCCAGCATCTCACATGACTTTATCCACTAAGACTTATTAAAACTTCGAAACTTATTACAAGTTCGTTGTAATGCCATCATAGACTACTATCATGCACAAAATGCCAATTTCCAAATCCTGCTTTTGATAGGGTAGAAATGATCAAACGTTCAATCTCTTTTCTCTCTTTTATTTGTTTCAGTCATTTGACTGCAGCCATGCTGGAGCACCACCTTTAGTCGAGTAAATCGACCCCAGGACTTATTCTTTGTAAGCCTAATACTTATTCTATCGGTCTATTTTGCCGAACCGCTAAGTGACGGGG
>NC_068996.1:23162865-23171289 GCF_001194135.2 Octopus bimaculoides | reverse complement strand
ATATATATATATATATATAACCTTTTACCTGTTTCAGTCATTAAACTCTGGCCATGCTGGGGCACCACCTTGAATTTTTAGTCGAATGTATCAACCCTAGTACTTATTTTATCAGTCCCTTTTGGCAAACTGCTAAGTTACGGGGATGTAAACACAACACCGGTTGTCACGTGGTGATGGGGGTTCCACTCACAAGGCTTTGGTCAGCCCAAAGCTATTGTAGAAAACACTTGCCCAAGGTGCCATGCAGTGGAACTGAAGCCAGAACCACATGGTTCGGAAGCAAACTTCTTACTACAGCTATTCTTGTGCCTATATATATATATATATATATAAATGTGTGTGTATACACACATGTAACAGGCTTCTTTCAGTTTCCATTCATGTTCAAATTTACTCACAAGGCTTTGGTCAGTCCTGGGTTATAGTAGAAGACATTAGCCCAAGGTGCCACACAATGGGACTTAACCCACCCACATTCATGCTTGCACCTATAGCTTCTTACCACATAGCTATGGCTACACACACACACATACGCACACACACACACACATACGCACGCACACACACACACATTTAGCTTTTGTTTGTGTGCTTGTTTCTTCAAGTTTTCAATATTGAAATTAAAGTTTCTATATCTAAATGAAATTCTTGAATATTTGTTAAAAGCAACCATGAAAATTGTCACATATTTATTTTTTTCCTTCTCTCTTCTGTAATTTGATTTAAAAGTATGAAATTGAAAATATCTCTGAAGCATTGGACTCTCTCAAAACATATTTTCAATGTTCACTTTTCAAAATTATTGCAGCCATCTTGTTCTTTTCTTTCTTTCATTCATTTTAGCTTTCCCCTTATAATTTTTTTTAATTGATGGATTTAGAAGAAGAACATTGCACTTTTAATATCCCCAAGTACACCAGTTCTTTGTGGAATACATCTAATAATCAAATTGACTGTATAATTCTTGAAGACACTATACAGAGCAACATTAAAAAAGATTTCTTAAAAGACTGCGCAAGTACAAATTTGTTAAGGAAGATTGAACATAAATCAATTGATTTTACTTGGCATATATTACCAAGTTTAAACAGTTGTAGCTTTAATCAACAAACTTACTTATATGATCAAAAACTCTCTAATTATGGACTTCCTTCATTTCTTTTTTTAAAGCAATGTGTATAGGATAACAATATCACTTTCTAAATATGACTGCTATTTTTAGCCCTTTGTCTATTACATGTGATACATAAAAGATATTATTTCCCTGGCATCCATGCTTCATGTAATAATATACATTCACATTTTTTTCATTTTTCTAATAGCAGAATAACTGGCTACTTAGGAAAAGAGAGCTTTATCATTACTCAGAATGTATGAAATACGAGCTGATTACAAGTCTGAAGATGAACATGGATGTTTGGGACAAACTTATGAAAAGGATTTGAACAGGCAAAGGGTTGATATGCAAAACTACTACCACATCTCTTATTGGCTTGTATATTACATTAAGTTATACACAATTATTACATTACATTATTGGAATTGAATTTCATTGCAAAAGAAACGCATTTGGCCAAATTTGGACATACAACAGTTTAACATAATAGCAATGATACATTGTTAAAAAAAAGCAGCTTTGCTTCAGTCATTGGGATACAACAATGCTGGAACAACATTTTGAAGGCTTTAGTCAATCAATGATCTGCACATCACCTTCCATTTAGTCTGGTGTGTATTTTATTGTTCTATATGCCAAACAGCAATGTAATTTTATTGCTTCTCTTACATACATGCACACACATTCATACATACAGACATGCACATACATATGTACACACAAATGCATACACATACGCACATACATACATACATACATATATATATACATACAACATGAATATCAACATCAAGTAAAACATTGTAGAATGAAAATGTATGACCGACATATCAGGTTTTAAGTGAGATGAACTGTGTTTCAAGTTGAAGAAATGTGTTAAATCAATAATAGATAATAGTTGGCAGTGAAATAAAATAATAAATACAATTAATCAATAATAAGATGTATTCTTCTGAAATAAAATGTATTTATCATTTGTCAGAAACACCTGAGGATGGAATTACTGTTGTTGTTCCTATTGTTGTTGTTTAACTTCAGATCATCCTGAAACAGACCTATGGCTGTTTTACAACTGTAAACGTCTTGTCTAGTTCTTTTTTTTTGTGTTTTTTGTTTTTTTATGATGGGAGCAGGCAGGCTGTTTGGTTAAGAAGTTTGCTCCCCAACCACATAATTTTAGGCTCAGTCCCCTGAGTGACACCTTCAGAAAGTGTCTTATATTTTAACCTAGAGCCAACCAAAGCTTTGTGAGTAGCTTGGTAAGAAAGATCCATCCTTTGGCAATATGCTGTGCTTGAGAAGGAAGATCCTCCAAGACGAGTGAAATTGTAGTCTTGGCATGTAGAAGCACCCATTACACTTGGAGCGGTTGGTGTTAGGAAGAGCATCCATTTATAGAAACCATGCCAAATCAGACTGGAATCTGGTGCAGCCCCTCAGCTTACCAGCTCTAATCAAAATTGTCCAACCATGCTAGCATGGACAACAGACATTAAATGATGATTTTATATATATATACACGTGTGTGTGTGGCACGGCTATGTGTTAAGAATATTGCTTCTCAACCACATGATTTTGGGTTCAGTTTCATGGCATGGCACCTTGGTTGTCTTACTATAGTCTCAGGCTGACTAAAGCCTTATGAGTGGATTTAGTAGAAAGAAACTGAAAATGAAGTCTAAGATACACTTGAAGACACAGGGTATCCACAATGGGAATGCTGCCATTTATAAGCTTGTTAAATCAGGGATGACCTTGGGCTAAACAGCACTTGAGCTGTTTTGACACTTTTTGGGACTGCTAAAAACATTTTTTTTACAAATCAACACAAATTGAGGCCAACACAACACAAGTTTAAAACAAAAAAAAAAAAAAGAAAAGATTAATATACTGAGTAAATTAAATTGTCTGCTTAGACAAAACAATTTTTGTATTCTGTATTGGACAAATTCAGACAGGTTTTAGTTGACATGTGTCAATTCAGAAAATGTATGTGTATCTATCTATGTGTACACACACACGCATATATTCATTTACATATATGCACATCTACACACATATAATTACATACATATGTGTACATATATTAATACATCTGTGTGTGTGTGTGTGTATATACATTGCTCATGTAACCTTCACCCCCTCTTCCTTATCCTTGTGTCATTTTGCTCTCGTTTGGTTACTTTCTTGCAGATGTCACCTTGAGAGTATGCTTACTCCCTTATAACTATCATTTTCATCTCTCTTTCTAGCACCCTTTCAGCCACTCTTATTCACCCATATACAATGTGAATAGCACTGACTCTCCTATTCAATGTACCCTGCCATACTCATCATGGTCTGTCTGTCTGTCTCTTTAACCCCTGACACTACATTTCACCCCTCCACCCGTTTCTGTTAGTTTCTTTTCTGATATTCACTACCAACAATAAATCTGTTCCTCCCATCATACATATACCATACTTGTAGATATACACATGTATATATACACATATGTAAATCTATGTCATATACATACATAGTTGTACATATATTTACATGTGTATATGTACATATGTATGTTCAGGGTTGACAACTGGTGTTGGTTTGTTTACATATTTGTAACCTAGCAGTTCAGCAAAAGAGTGATAGAATCGGTACCAGGCTTAAAAGATAAGTACTGGTGCTGATTTGTTTGTCCAATTTCTTAAAGACAGCACCCCAGCATAGTCAATCCAATATACTGCCGGAAGAATACCCAATTATTATTACACTAGTGTTTTTCCTTTGTATTACCAATAAATACCACCTATTCCCCTCCATTTTCTTAACGGTAAAATAACTTTTTACCCTCACCCATTTATTACACTTGGTAATGTAATTGTCATGCAATGAAAAAACATTAGTGTAATAATAATTGGGTATTCTTCCAGCAGTATATTAGATAGCTACTATCCCTTGGCGGGTTGGATTCACAACCCCTAACTTTCTTGGACTCATATATATATATATATATATATATATACTCTCTTCCCATCTATCTCTACTCTCTCTGTCCCTTCCTCTCTCTCTCTCTACTCTTTCTCCAATGGAGGTAACACCTATTTTTGTATCTCTATTCATACTCTAATTTCTCATTATCTGGCACACAACCCTCCTCCTTAATACGACCCTCCCTCTGTTGAGGAGTCTTGTCTTGCAAGTTATTTGCTGACCTCACTACTGTTGCTGTCATGTAAAAAGCACCCAATACACTCTGAAAATTGGTTGGCATTAGGAAGAGTATTCAGCTGTAGAAACCATGCCAACGTAGACATTGGAGCTTTGCACAGTCAAACCATCCACTGCATACCAGCATTGAATGATGACAATGATGTGATATATTCCTGTGTATAAAAAGAAATCACATATAATATATGTAGTGTGCAAAAGAAATGACAGCATTGGTGAGGACATGTTCCACATAGTATGGTTGACAACAGATAGATAAATTCCTGGAGATTCAAGTAGAAGACCAAGGAAGACATGGGCAGAAATGGTGAAATCTGGTCTCAAAATGTTGGGAAGTGACAAAGGAATGTAACAAATGGCAACCATGGAAAAAATAGGTATAAAAATATTGAATATAATAATTGTGCAGTGTGTGTATGTGCATGCACACACAGGTTTGCAGGTGTAAGTGTGTGTGTGTATACAAATGTTTGCAGGTGTAAATGTGTATGTAGGAAGAGGGTATGTTAGTATTTGTACAAATTTTAATTTGGAAAAAGAGATTGTAAAGGTTTCAAAACGATTTTGGAATGTAATTGTTTCAAACTAAACATAAAATGATTTATAAGCAGATCTGGAAAAAAAAAAAAATAATAAAAAAGGCTTAATAAAAATGATAATACTTGAACATATTTGTGCTTCTGCTATAACATGTATGCATGTGTATACATACATACTCATCCATATATTTATATATATATATATATATATATATATATATATATATATATATATATATATATATATATATAAACACAGATATATGTGTGCATGCATGCTCACATATATTTAATGGTGATGGTCATGGTTGTGATGGTATTATTTATGTATTTAGAGAATACAGTGTTGTGAAAATTAAGTTTCTTTTATAGTTAATCCATCTGTCTCCATTCATGTCGACAGAGACCTCAAATCAAGAAGGATTTCCTTTCAATTTATTCAAGTATTCTCTCAAGACTCTAACTCTCCACCTCTCCCTCTATCTATCTATCTGTCTTCCTTTCTGTAGTAGTTTCTTTCTATCACTGTTATTAACTTCCATTTGTCACTGACTTTCAACTAAAAATAAAGGAAACTGCAAACAAAGAAAAAAACTAAAAAAAGAAATGGAAGTATTTTTTTCTTTTTTCTTTTGAAAAGAAATCCTTTTTTACATGAAAGATGGAAACATGTAGCATTTTATACTCTACATCTTAAGAGTAAGAATTTTTATTAGTTTTCATTTGTTGAAGAGGAGAACAAAAAAAGATGAAAATTAAATTCCTTACTTCCACTTTAAAAATTAGAAAACGAGAAAAATTCCATTTGCTGTCAAAATTAGAGAAATTCTTTCTACTTTAGAAATCAGAAAATTCTTCCAACTCTTCAAAATTAAAAATACTGAAAATTCCTTCTACTTCGAAAAATATTTCCAAATACAATTGTTTAACTGAGCCTTTTATTCATTTATTTATTTATTTACTCTGGGTGAAGATGTTAATACCAAAGAAGAAAAAAAAAACAGAATTTTGAGAGACAAAACCCAGTAATATAATGAAGATGGTATGTTGTGGTTGCTGCAGTTTCTCTTGTTTTGTCTACTTGCTGTCAAGTTTAGTTCAATCAAATCTATAATCAAAGACATCTTATACTATAGACTATCCGCAGACAATGTATCCAGAAAGTTCATCATCCAGTTTTAAATTTCCATTTTTTGTTTTTTTTAAAAAATACTAAGATGTGGTTTGAGGATCATTTGGCTGCTATTTCTTAAGGCTTAAGCTATAAGGGTATGAGTTAAGTTCTGTAGTTTGGAAATAAATTGATATTGTATTTGGTGCCATTTTTGTTGAATAAGGAATGTCTCAAAAAATATGATCCATGGTCCTATATTACACACTTTACTGCATAAATGTGCTACTGAAACAAAAGGATGTATCCAATGTGGCTGTATATCTTTTATGCCATCAAATACAGTATATGATAAAGGAATGCAAGACAGAATTTAGGACGTGTGTCGGCAGTGACATGCAATGCATTTTCAGCTAACATACCATAGAATTTGAAAAAGATGGAAAAACGAGATCACCATGCAATATCATGTTACAAAATCCTTATCTATAAGTAATTTATCTATGTGTTGGCACTCCGTCGCTTACGACATCGAGGGTTCCAGTTGATCCGATCAACGGAACAGCCTGCTCGTGAAATTAACGTGCAAGTGGCTGAGCACTCCACAGACACGTAGTTCTCGGGGATATTCAGCGTGACACAATGTGACAAGGCTGGCCCTTTGAATTACAGGCACAACGGAAACAGGAATTAAGAGTGAGAGAAAGTTTTGGTGGAAGATTACAGCAGGGTTCGCCACCATCCCCTGCCGGTGCTTCTTGTGTTTTCGCTCAATAAACACTCACAATGCCTGGTCTGGGAATCGAAACCGCGATCCTATGACCGCGAGTCCGCTGCCCTAACCACTGGGCCATTGCGCCTCCACAATTTATCTATATCTGATATACATATTTACACATGCCACTTCATTAGCATGATTATTTAAAGAAATTTAAAATTTTCACATGTCTGGCAGGGCAATCATAACAATATTGTTACTCTTAGGCAAAGCCATGCATCAGGTCCCCTATACACATAGCCACAGTATAGATTATCATTGGATCTTTTGGTCTGTCTGTGGGAGCCTTCAGATAACCAACCCTAGTTCCAATGCCTTAAGATAGCATTGATGCTGGTCTGAAATGTTTAGTCTCTCTGAAGTAGTATTTTATGACAAAGGCAGTACTCTTTGACACGAGAAGTTTGTGCATATTGTTACGACTATCCTCAGTGGAGCAGTGAAACAGAGACAGATAGACAGGCAGGCAGAGAAGATATAGTTATTTTTAATTTATATTTTACTTGTTTCAGTCATTAAAAATGCAGCCATGCTGGAGCACTGCCTTGATAGGTTTAACCAAACAAATCAATCCAAGTGATTATTTCTATTTTAAAGTCTGATATCTATTCTATCAGTATTTTTTGCTGAACTGCTAAGTTACAGGGATGAGAGACAAATACACATAGATATGCACATATATAGTGGCATGTACATATGTATACATGACAGGCTTCTTTCAGTTTCTATCAACCAAATTCACCCACAAAGCTTTAGTTGGTTTGGGGTTATAGTAGAAGACAATTGCCTAAGATGCCACATGATGGGACTGAATCTGGAATCATGTAGCTGGGAAAAAAACTTCTTACCACACAACCATTAGTGCTTTATTTAATTTTTATGTCAGGAGGGAACTCAGTGTTCAAGCAAGGAAAGTATTCTCAACCAGACCTAATCGAAATGCTTGCAAGGCAATGAAGTCTGCTAAAGGCATCACGGATGCCAGGAAGTGGTTTCAAAACAGATGACAGATTTATGTCTACCACCCAAGGAGTCCATGATGGTATTTGAACTCAGAACAAGGCATTTGATCTAGAGTTCTTTCAATCGTGCTTTGGATTGCTATTTTTTTTCATTGACCTTAGTGGAATTTGAAATCGAATCAGTGTTGGAACAAATAATGCATAAAAATTCTGACAATTTGTTATCGCTAGGTAGCCCTGATCTAGCACATTTATGGTCAAAGGTATTTCAGTTGTGATCAACCCCTTAATGTTTTAAACAATACAATATCTAGGCCTATATTACCAATACTTCCCGTTTTAAATGGTAGGATGAGAGGTTTGGCTGCTATTTCTAGCAGATCGACCATTTAGATGCTCGCCTTTCTTAGCCTGAAACGGTTTGAACTTCTCAAATTAACTTTATTTTGGCTGTGTTGTTTGGCCCCAGGTCATCCCTAGTTGAGGAAATATGTTATTAGAAACATTCCAATCATTATCATATGACAATTAAAAAAACAAAAAAAAACCATTCAAGTTTGCATCGTGTCCCCGACAAAAAAAAAAAAGACTGGAGTATAATTTGAAGGAAATTAGACTGCTATCACTAGCAAATTGAGAGTAATTTTTCTTCAGAGCATCCGCACGATTTTCACAAAAATAAAAATTAAAAAATCGGATTTTTT
>NC_068996.1:23158909-23162184 GCF_001194135.2 Octopus bimaculoides | reverse complement strand
TTTCTTAGTGAAAATCGTGCAGGTGTTACTCTGAAAAATTACCCAAAATTTTTTATGAAAATATATTTTATAACTCCTACAACTCCCGTTTTCAAGAGAAAACAAACATAGTACTACTTCCTTCTAATCATAATTACTCCGTTCTATATTTATGAAACGGGATTACAAATTTTTTTTTTTAAATAACTAAAATGCATCCAGAACATAGCCTGCCGAAGAAACATTATAGCAAGCTACATTTCTTGCTAAAGAAACATTAGCACACCATGGAATATACGCTTTTCGTTAAACCTCAAAATCAAAGTTTTTTTTTTTTTTTTAATTAACTGTCTTGTGGTTCTGACATAATAAATGTTGCTCACAGCTTTGAATAAATAGACAGATTGGCTTCCTTGCCCATGCATGGTCAAGAAGAAATGGGATTTCTTTTTGTTAGATTTATGGTGTCCCCACTGCATTTCCAACCAGCCATACAATAATGTTTTATATATTAACTTTCTCAATAGTTACATCTTACATATATTTAATAAATAACACTAAAACGATATAACGTAAAATCAGTCATTTTACTCTTTTACTGTTGGTCATGTGACATGTCGGCTGAGCTTTCCCATTTGGCCATGTGATCTGTTGTGTCTATCTATGTGTGCGTGTGAATGCATCTGTCCTTTCCCTCTCTGTTAATAGCAGCATCTCTCTTTTAAATGTATCATAGCAACGTATAACACTCAACTGTCTTTGTCACCCTCTCTCTAAGTCTCTCTCTCTCTAGCTGTCTTTTCTTTAGCTCCGTTCCTTCAACTGTGACTTCCCCTTCTCTTTCGCGTTCCTCTGATCCTTTTTCGCTTCTGACTACAACACACGTACGCACGCGCACCCGTTCACTACACAAATTCTAAAAACATCTTGTAAGTTTTCATCCAGACTTGTCTTGTTTGAATAATTTCTCACATCTAATATACATCATCATTATTATTAATAATATAGGGTGCATGGCCTAGTAGTTAGGGTGCAGCACTCACGATCTAGCGATCTTGATTTCAATTCCTAGACCAGCTGATGCACCTGAAGCGTACGTAGCACAACATGGATTTGATGGAGAGTGAGCTAATGTGCGGCACGAACATTTGATCACTATAAACAAATCCTTTGTGAACGCTCATACGTCGTTTTCGATGAGAGAGTCCATTATTAATACCAGTCCGTTGAGATCTCGTCTGCCTTCCTTTCCTTTCATATCTAGAGTAGACAAAAGAAACCATTTAAATACTCATTTCTTTATTAGCCACTGAGGGCTCCAACAAAATAATTTAAATACTGAGTCTACTAAAATCAACCACACTGATTCTCTGAAAACGTGTGACTTTATGACAATCGTAGGAATACCATCGTGACGAAATTGATTGAGCGTCAAAGAAAGTGTTTTTGTAGTTTATTTCATAACACTCATTGCGTTTCGAGTTCGAATTTCTCTCTAATAGTTTTTGTTTTTAATCGTTTTAATCAGAAGGAATTTGAACTCAGAACATAAAGACAAACGAAATAACGCTAAGCATTTCGCCCGGTGTAACGTTTCTGCCAGCTCGCCGCCTTGTTGGGAATATCTATCTATCTTATATATTAAAAGGTAAGTTGTCTGTGTGTTGTGTAAAACCACTTCTACTCCAAAAATTTTCAACCGAATTTCACGTGTACTCTCTTTGACTTATGACGCTTTTTATAATTTTTTCCTCGAAATTCTGCGCCCCCAACATAAATAAACTACTCACAATTCGCCTAGGATTTGAACCCACCACGTCTATGCAACGGTACGCGTTTGATCTTATCATATTAAAAGGCAAGTTGTCTGTATGTTGTGTGAACCACTTCTACTTCTACAATTTTCAACCGAATTTCACCAAATTTGACATGTGCTCTGTTTTCACGTGAGCGCTCTTTTCCATATAACTATTCCAACTTAAAACAAGCTGCTTCAAAACTCTTAAAATTAAAAATCCTTAATTCGGTCTGTTTGATTAACATTTTTGCCAACTTACATTTTACTATTTTTTGGGTGCTACACATTCACCAATTTTTCCTTAGGACTTTTTCTATTGCGTAAACTGATAATTTTCCACCATGCCGCGACGCAAAAGATCCAATATAGGTCGGCAAACTAATGCTGCAAAGAAAAGTAAACATATGCGTGCAAATAAATCTGCCGAGGATGTCGCCAGAAGGAACTCTCTAAATGCACTTAAGATGGCTTCAGCACGAAGAAGGGAAAGTGAAGAGCAGCGTTGTGATCGGTTAGCAAATGTTGCTGCGCAACGAGCCGCCCAGAGCAACGAGCAACGTTCAGCACGCCGAACAAGAAATGCTTCCTCTACTGCTGCTGCACGAGCTTCGGAGATTGCAGCACAACGTCCAGATCGAATAACAAGAGATGCTTCGTCAACTACTGCTGCACGAGCTGCAGCACAATGCACAGTTCAACTTACAAGAGATGCTGCAGCAACTGCTGCTACGCGTGCTACGGATAATGTTGTATGTGCAACCCAGCGAAACAACAGGTAAACATACTATTTCTCCTTATGTCTAATCTTTAGGCTCAACCTTTCCATCTGCTAAACAGCACATGTCAGCAGTTATGTGGTAAGGAAAATAAACTCAGTTGCTACCATTTTTTTACAGATCGACCTACTGTCCCAGTTGAAAACAATGACAGTGATGAGGGCGTGTGACGGCATGTTCACTATTGCGCTAAATAAATTAAACAACGCAGGGAACATCTGCCATTATGATTTCTTTCATTCAGTTCAGAGGTGCATCCATGAATGGTCTAATATCCAAACAGACAAACAACTCCGGGCAACGCCGGGTACGCCAGCTAGTACATACTTTTTACTCTTTTATTTCTTTCAGTCATTTGACTGTGGCCATGCTGGAGCACCGCTTTTAGCCGAGCAAATCGACCCCAGGACTTATTCTTTGTAAGCTAAGTACTTATTCTATCGGTTTCTTCTGCTGAACCGCTAAGTTACGGGAGACGTAAACACACCAGCATCGGTTGTCAAGCGATGTTTGGGGACAAACACAGACACACAAACATACACGCACATACATATATACGACGGGCTTCTTTCAGTTTCCGTCTACCAAATCCACTCACAAGGCTTTGGTCGGCCCCAGGCTATATAGTAGAAGGTACTTGCCCAAGGTGCCACGCAGTGGGACTGAACCCGGAACCATGTGGTTCTTAAGCAAGCTACTTACCACACAGCCACTCCTACACC
>NC_068996.1:23157544-23158322 GCF_001194135.2 Octopus bimaculoides | reverse complement strand
AATTGCAGCATGGAAGGTGTTTATAAGCCATTTAAAATAACACAAAAACCGTCAGATTCATTTAAATTTAATTTGTCAAAATATTTTCGTCACTTTGAGACCGCGACCTGTTCACTGACAAAATTGTGATATATGTATATATATATATATATATATATATATATATATATATATAAAGATGAGAATGTGTGTCTGTGTGAATTCCCAATACTTGAGAACTACCCAACCGATTTTCTTCAAATTTTACACATGCCTTACTTAAGGTCCATGCAGTGTCATGGGCCAAAGCATTTCCCCAACTTCTTGCCTAATGCGAGCCCAGAGCAATCTCTTATCTCTTACACTATTTCAGCATTACATGTCAAAACTGAAACAATAACATCTCTCTATTGTAATGTGAGATACTTTCAGTTTAAAAGTTTCACTACTAATACTGAAACTATTGAAGTGAGACTATTATCTCACATATATACATGCATACATACATATATATATCTATACTATATATAAAACAGAGATGTGTGTGTAATCGCTTTTCACGTGAAATCGACTTCACCAAATGCTTCCATACTTGTGATGCGTGAATAATTTGACCTCGGATAAATCTTAGGCTCTTCATTTGATTTTTTAAATTAAAAATAAATAATATTGCTTTATATTTAAGATTCACTTCTTTAAAAAGGTTCCTCAATGTCAACTTCCGGTATTGACGTAACAACGGCAACAAAGCTTCACTCTCTATTTTGTGTGTGAGTGTGTGTGTTCGTGTGTATGAGAG
>NC_068996.1:23153249-23156852 GCF_001194135.2 Octopus bimaculoides | reverse complement strand
TCTCCTTCATCACTGCTTGACAACTGGTGTTTGTTTATTTACATCCCCATAACTTACTAGTTTGACAAGAAGAGACTGATAGAATAAGTACCAGGCTTGTCAAAATTAAAAAAAAAAAGCACTGGGGTCGATCCATTCAACAAGAAATTCTTCAAGGCAGTGTTTCATATTTTTGTTTGCCACTCAATTGCATATATCAATGTATCTTTCTGTGTCTCTATATATAATACACACACACACACATATACACATGTATGTATATGTGCATATATATCTATTATATAAAAGTCAATGTCTTTATGTGTGTTACTTATAAACTCGAAAACTACTGCACCAATCCTAATGAAATTTGGAACACAAAATCCAATCCTAGGGAGAAGGGTAATTCCATATGTTTCATAAAATGTCATGCACCAAAATTACTGAATGAATCCTTATGATATTTGGAACTTAGATTCAATGCATAAGGGCTGGTATTATGCAGTATGTTTGGTTTGAATTTGAGGTGGCTTAAAGAGGGCAGAACCCCACTATGAAAATTCATTAATTTCCGATGTTGATGAAATTTCAACCATAGGTAATTGACACACATCAAGAAGTATTCTCAAAGTTTCCGCTTTTCATGAGGATTCTAAGACCCATTTAATGGAGGCCTTAACTCCTAAATTATAGTCACTTTTTATGATCCAAAACTAGGTCAAAAGTACTGAATGGATCTTTATGAAATTTGGAAATTATATTTTATGCACAAGGACAGATGTAATGCAGTATATGTTTGATTGTGAAGGGGTATAAATGAGGCTGTAACCCCAATGAAAATTCATATATTTTTGCTGTTGATGAAATTTTAACCATAGATATTAGACACAAATAAAGTAATATTCCTAAAATTTCAACTTCTTAGGAGTTAATAAGACCCCTTAATGGGGGCTTAACCCCCATTAATTTAGTCATTTTTCCTAAGCGAAGACAAATACAATTGTAGTCTTGGAAGCTGTAGAGTTACCCGAGGATACAAGATGAGCATTATTTGTAATTAATTCAATGGTACAACACTGTAAGAGTTTGCTTTGAGATATACTTAGACTGTGATTTCTGCAATGTGGTGCATAAATTGTCAAGTAAAGGAGAGGCATCTTTGCCTCTACTGATTCAGTTGCAAAGTGTTATTTTGAGTAAAATTATTTGGTTGCAGACCACCTTTGAGTCTTTTTACTATCACTGGGTCAGAGAAAGCCCCCAGATGGTAACATTGATTTCAAGGCCTTTCCAGATAAGTGATTGGTCTTTCAAAGAGATTTATAGATTGCAAATTTATTCTGTCCAGTTACCTATCGGTATAGTGATCATTGGCAAACTCCAGAGGTGACACTTTCATTTCCCCTTAACCCACACGTCATACTGCTGTTAATGTTTATTTGAGTTGGGTCATGCCTTTCCAATTGCTATAGATCTGTAATGTATCTTATGGCTGTGCCAGTCACCTGTACGGTGAGGAATCCTCCATTGGGGAGTGGTAACGACTAGGGTAGGGTAGCTAACTGCTTATTGCAATCATTTGTCTTTTGGTTTCCTGTAGCTTTGCTCTCTTTTACAAACCCAATGAACATTGGTATATTTCCGATTTCAAAGAAATTTGAACAATAGATATGACACAAGTTAAATAAAGATTCCCAACAATTCAACTTCTCTGGTTGACTTTTAAACCCCCCAATAGGGGCCCGTAACTCCATTTTTCAGGAGTAAAAACCTTTTAATAGGTTTTATAAGATTTGGATTTTGGAATCTGGTCATAAAGATGTGTAGTATGAGATAAATGTCATGATTAGAATTTTTGGTCGGCCCGAGACTATAGTAGAAGACACTTGCCCAAGATTCCACACAGTGGGACTGAACCCGGAACCATGTGGTTGGTAAGCAAGCTACTTACCACACAGCCACTCCTGCGTTTATAAATAAGTTAGTTAAATAGATATAGGTGCAGGCGTAACTGTGTGGTAAGTTTGCTTCCCAACTAGAAGTAGCTTCGGTTGCAGCACCCTTCCTCGTTGGAAGCGAGGGGGAGGTGGCTGTCCTCCAAGCCACAGAAACGGAGGATGGAGAGGAAAAACACTGGGCTTTATTATACAAGCAGAGGAGAGGCCATTGAAGAGTTTGGTGGAGACGGTGATGCTGGGAGAGATTGTATTAAGAGTATGTGTGGAGGGCAGAGTCCCGCGATGTTTTAAATGTGGCCAAAAGGGCCACATTAGAGCGCACTGCTCTCTGCAGAGGAAAATAACAGAAGAAGCGATTGTGGAGATGAAGGAGAAAAGGGAAGAACTAGACAGATGGAAGGAATATGGAGGAAGAGTGGACAGTGACAGAGAGTAAAAGGAAGAACAGTCAGTGTGATGTGGTACCCCAGACCAACTCCATCCCACCCAAGACCACTCAGACCAACCCTCCCCATACAGACACCAAGCCCACCCATCCCCTCTCCCCACAGGAAAAAAAAGAACAGACACCACAAAATTTACAAGACCCCTCCCCCAGTGAAAAAGGTTACGTGTATATGAAGGAGAGAGTGTTGTCACTCAGCGATGGGGAAAACGGTAAAGGAAAGACTAGATTAAATTTATTAGAGGGAAGTGTTGAAGCACGTCGTGTGTGTTTCTGCTTGTCCCCCACCTTCGTTTGACAGCGGATTGTTGGCTCATTTACGTCCCTCTAATTTAGATGTTAGGCAATACGGATCGATAGAATAAGTATCAGATTTAAAAAATAAGTACTGGTGTCTATTTGTCTCAACTAAAACTCTCCTATGCAAGATGCTTCAGCATGGCAGTAAGTCCAATGAATTAAAACAAATAACTGATTAAACGCGCGCGCACACACACACATATGCACATATACATATCTACATTTGTGTAGCTAGCTCTTTTTAGCAAAATAACTTTTTACAAATGAAATTTTTATTATCAATTTGTTGATATTGATGGTGCTGGTAGTTGGTGTTGTTTTAACTTTATATTATTCTCAGTGATCCATTCGGATGTTTATAGTCAACTCTATTGTTTTTAATTCTCGCTATCAAAATAGATAGCACACGCACACACTGACGTATGCACACATGAGTATATTCAGCATTTTTATTCTACATATTTTCTCTCAGAAATGTATTTGTGCAAGTGTGTGTATACATAATACATATTACGTTATATTATATTATGTTATATTTTATGTCTGTTTCATGTCCGTATGCTTTTAATTTTTTAACCGCTTAAAAAAAAAAGGTTTACATCTTGACCCGGAAATGAACCCTCCCCTCCCCCTCAAAAAAAATACTGGAATGGGTGTAAAACAATGTGTAGGAAACGAATATGAAAAAAAATGCGCGCAAAGCAACTGAAGGGTGGGGAAAGGACTTCGGAAAATTCACAAGCTCCGAGCTTTTCCCTCGTAACTTTAGGAAAATGGTTTGTTTTTTTTCAATGAAATTTTATAGAAGTACCTTTCAAACGGCATACATTACGATTATAAAGTAATTTGTGGGGAAAATCTTTTCCAGGGGGTGGGGAGAGGACATCGGAAAATTCGCAAGATTCGAGTTGTTCTCTCATA
>NC_068996.1:23149293-23152246 GCF_001194135.2 Octopus bimaculoides | reverse complement strand
GTGAATTTTCCGAAAGTCCTCTCCCCACCTCAAGATTTTCCCCACAAATTACTTTATAATCGTAATGTATGCCGTTTGAAAGGTATTTCTATAAAATTTCATTGAAAAAAACCCCAATTTTCCTATAAAAGTTACAAGGGAAAAACTCGGATCTTGTGAATTTTCCGAAATCCTTTCCCCACCCTTCCGATACTTTGCGCGCATTTTTTTTTCATATTCGTTTCCTACACATTGTTTTACACCCATTCCAGTATTTTTTTTTGGGGGGGGGAGTTTATTTCGGGTCAAGATGTAAACATTAATAAAAAAAATAAAAAATAGCGTAATTGGTTTTATGTCATGTCCTGTCACTTGGTGGTCCAAAAACATTTCGATTAAACAAATGTAACTGACTTGAGCAGACTGAATCGGTAAGCGTGTCGAACAAAATGCTTACCAATATTTCAGCAGTTGAAGTTTGAAAATTTTGGTAATTTTAGTCAAACGTAAGCCACAGACACATTCATGCCTGTTTCCATAGTAACAAGCAGAACATGAGAACTTTTTTGTCTGCGAGAAAGTACGTGTTGACAAATACACTGAGACCACTTGTTTTACCTATCTGATGAGAATTGAACATGTGAATTAATGTAACGCAGGAGATACGAAAATTGTGATTTGTTTGAGAAATTGATTGAATATATTTTTAACTTACGTTTTTAATTCTAAAAATATTCGTAATGTGTTGCTTATTGCATGCTTAAATGTTTGTTTTTAAGCATATTTTGTTTACACTTTATTTTCATATATAACATATAAACGTGTACATCTTTTAGAACATTGTCATATTATAAAATTTTGCTGGCGAATTTTAAAATTAACATAAACATATTTACATGAATGAAAATTACCGGAGAACTTTCATCTAATCCTCCAAATCTTTCTGTTAAAGCTGTATTGAAACCATTTGTGGGGTGAAATTTGTAATGTGTTTATCGCATGTAACGTGTTGTTCATCGCATTTGTATTAAATGCTTATTGAATGCTTAAAACTACTTCTTTACTCGTTTCTTTTTGTCATTTATTTGGTTGTGAGGTGTGCTAAAAATAACAGGTAAATAACGTTTTTTGGATAAATCTTTTAAGTTCGTGCTATCGCATTAAATGCATATTGAATGCTTCAATCAACAAAACACGTGTTGTTTACAAATTTTGACGAAACGTGCTATTTTCAGGATATTGACGACAAAATGTGCAGTCACGCACAAAACGACAGCTTCCAAATCCTGTTTCCTGACTGGATGAAAATGATCTAACTTTAAACCTCCATAACTTTTTAAAACCAATTTTCTGGAAAAAGTGGAATAAATAACTCCAGCAATTCAGCTTGGAAAAGTATATTATTGTGCCAAATTTTAAAATTTTCGATTAACTTTTATTTTTGAAATGCTGGCAGCTAAACCAACTAGATCCAACATTTTTTCCTGATTCTTTACATTCTGAGTTAAAATTCCGCCGAAGTCGACTTCGCCTTTCATCCTTTTGGGGCCGAAAAAGTATGTACTAGTTGGAGTCCATGTAATCGACTTAGCCCGTCTCCTGAAATTGCTGGATATACCAAAATTTGAAATCATCATTATTATCGGCAAGCTGGCAGAATCGTTACCGAAAATGCTTGACGGTATTTCTTCCGTCTTAACGTTCCAAGTTCAAATTCCGCCAAGGTCGACTTTCATCCTTTCGGGGTTGATAAAACACGTACCAGTTGAGCAATGTCAATGTAATCGACTAGCCCTCTCTACCCCAATATTTTAGTTCTTGTGCCTTTAGTAGAAAGGATTATTATTATTAACTTCATCTTCAAAGTCAGAAGGGAAATCAGTGCCCATGACTTGTTACAGGGCCTCGGAGACTGGTGGAAGGTAATCTCAAACCGTAACCCTGATTGGAATATTCATAACACTTACAAATCAGAATGGAACTCAGAACGTGAAGGGTGGAAAAAATACTGCAAGGCATCCGGTCCATCCCTTCAATTGGTATTTTTTTCCCCCGACCACGAATGGTTGACCACAAGATTAGTTCCGACTCACCGCGAAGCATTCTCTCCAATGCTCTGTTAACGACTCTGCTATTTTTCTGTTGTAATATGTGCGTATAAAATGTAATTAATTGAAAAGAGTGTGCCGAGGTTGGTTGTCAGAAAATTGCATGTGTCAAAGGAAAGCTGCCCAATGACAATGTGTGTGAAAGCAAAAATGTTTGTATATGAAAACATGTCTGTATGTTTGAACATATGCGTATTTGTGAGTGAAATGTGTGTATGTGAAAGGAAAATTGTTAGAGTTTGTATAGGAAAATGTGCATAGTATATATGTATGCTTGAATATTTATGTGATTATGAGAGAATGTGTGAATGCTTTTGATAAAACAAGAGTTGAACAAATAATACATTTTTCTCTTTGGTAGGGCAGTACTATGCGTTTCTGTGTACAATTTTCATTTTATATTGATATGTGATAAGAAATAGGAAACTGTATCGTTGGCGAGTTTCCTAGAGCTATTTTATTATCAATCAACAACCGGCACATCCGGAAAGAGAGAAAGAAAGAAACGGAACGGCTACTATATTTTGGTAATATTTCATATTTACAGACACGTCAGATCGACGAAACTAAAGATTTACCAGGAATTGGGGAACAAAATGGAAAAAAAAAAAAATTTTTTCACTGAAAGAAACAATCCTTTGTTATTCCTGATCCGGTGGACATTGAAATTAGACACTGAGGGAAAATGGCTGTAACTTTTTTATTTTTTAATTTTGGCGATTTTCGTTTTCGATAATGTGTTCTATATGTCACGGTCATGCGATTCCCCCTAAAAAAAAATTTGGACCCTCCCTTTCCCCCACTTGATATGCTAGAAATAACAGCTAAACGCGGACAATCCAAATCTTGCATTGGTCCAGATGGAC
>NC_068996.1:23142219-23148685 GCF_001194135.2 Octopus bimaculoides | reverse complement strand
GAGGGGAGGGGTGGTCCAAAATTTTTTTTTAGGGGGAATCGCATGACCGTGACATATAGAACACATTATCGAAAACGAAAATCGTCAAAATTAAAAAATAAAAAAGTTACAGCCATTTTCCCCTCAGTGTCTAATTCCAATGTCCACCCCTGATCCTTTTCTTTCGCCATGAAGTAGCGAGTAGAAAGTCCGCCAAAAAATCCAGAGAACACAGAAGCCAATTGTTACTTTTTAAATTTTTCCCAACCACTTAAAGAATCGTGAGTTCGATAAAAGTTTATATCCGTAGAGATTGACTTTAATTTAAATATTAATAACATTCAGCAAGTGCATATCTTTAACAGGGAAGACTTTGCTGCTATTTCTAGTAGATTTTCATTGTGCGTTCTCTTCCCATAGAAACAGACAAGTACGTCAACGAAGGCTTCCAGTTGGCTAAAATTACATAATTTTGAAAGCTTGTAATTTTATTATTATTAATTTCTAGAAAAAAAAAAAACAATATGATTTTCGTCATCGGCATGCAAAACTACACTAGTTTTTAAAAAACCCTTTATTGTCTTACTTAGTTTTGTAAACTAGGTGACTAGTCATGTGTATTAATGATGCTGCACCCATGAAAGAAATTTGGGGTAGCGGTGGTTAATCGATTTATCGATTTCAATACGCAATTTGTAATCTTTTTCATCATATTTATTACTGGTAGGGACACCGTATTTCGTTATGCAACCCTAATATATTAACAAATATATATTAGTTTCAAATTTTGGAACAAGGTCAGCAAGTTTGGGGGAGGAGCTAATCGATTAGATTGACCTCAGTGCTCAACTGGTACTTATTTAATCGACCTCGAACAGAGGAAAGGTAAAGTCGACCGCGGCGAATTTGAACACAGCGTAAAGACGGTCGAAATCCCGCTAACCATTTTGCCCGGCGTGCTAACGATACTGCCAGCTCGCCGCCTTCCACCAAGTATATATTAAAGGCTTATAAGACAATATTGATAATGTGCCCCACTTGTAGTTAGCAGTGCTATAAATTCACTTTTTAAAGTTATCTTTACAGATATTCTGTAGAAACTACAGCCAGCATTGATTTGTTGCGACGTTTCGTATACGAATAAGTTTGTGTAAACAATGCGATCGAAGATAGAAAAATAGGTAACGGGTGTATATGCATATTTCAGGAGTTATTGCTCCTTCTTCAACACATCCAACCCGTCCATTAACACATTGATTAAATAGACACCAAATATAGCGGTGTAACATAATTAGAAAGGCAAAGTTTATCTCTGCAAGGTTTGAACCCAGAGTCACAAAAAAAATTTTGGAAGATATTCTATCTGATGCTCTAACGACTCTGCCAACTTGCTGCCTGCTTTATTTTTATTTATTCTATTTTGTATACGGCTTTCAGTCATTGAAGTACGGCCATGCTGGGACATAGTCTCCAATGATTTTAAGCAGTGATATAGAGATGCCTCCCGCTGATGAGGTCCATTAGACTGAGATCGTGGATTCTTGCCTGCTATGATTTAGGTTTGTGCTTTTATGCACCATGTGCCAGTACGAGGGATCCCTCAAGGCAAATAATACAGTATTTGATGAAAACAAAACCCCCACACCACCCAAAACTTACTTCAGCTTGGGTCTTTATTTCATCGAACTCCATTTATCCATTTATAGAACCATTTTGACACAACGCTGATTCGCACGTATGTATTCATGCACGCGCACACACACACACACACAAAAATATATATACTGTGAATTCTCAGCTTGGAACTTTCCTGCATACACACCTTCCTCTGATGACGAAATACCTAGTGTATGGGAGTGTTGACCCATTATCTGGGATATCCCAGAAACAGCTGTAAGACATTAATTAATTCTACTTCTCCGACTGATTCACTTTACTCTAATCAAATATTCTAAATGACTTGAGATGCTCGTCCTGCATTGTTTTTGTTTTCCTTTTCCTTTAACACAGACACATACATACCACTGAGCATAATTTAGATAAGTATATATATATATATATGTGTGTGTGTGTGTGTGTGTGTGTGCACGTACAAATCTGAAGCTTGTTGCAAATTCAGAAAGTATATTTCCAGCACATGTAGCCTTCCCTTACCCATTCACAATGGCCAAAACAGGTCATTTGTTGATGTTCTTAATTCTTGGTCCAATTCTTTTATCGTGGAAACTTAAATTACGATCAAAAACTTCTAACCTCTAACCAGCTGATTCATCTTTTTGTACACCCATTATCGACAATTAAATTGTCATCCCCACCCCGCTTGCGTGTGTTCAAGATAAAATTAACTGGAGTTTGGTACGTACAGCAGACATGTTAACTAGTTTGACAAAAGGATAGAAAAAGAGAGATTTTTTTTAAAATGTGTAGGCGGTGCCCCAGCATGGCCGCAGTCAAATGACTGCAACAAGTAAAAGAGTAAAAAATTATGAGACAGACCAAAATCTTTATTCATATCGCAAATATGCATAGATATTCATGTTTATTTAATGTTATATGTTTCCTCTCTTAAGAAAACAGAAGTACTTTTATAATTTTGTTTCAAACAACAAATTTTTGAGATTAGCTACGTTACACGAAGTTCCACCATTTTAAATCCCTCTCTCTCTCAAATCCGTCACGCTCTCTTTCCTCCACACAGTCGCCCTTCTTTGTATTTGTGTAGTGGAAACTGCCCGAGACGTTATAGAGCCGACGTAAACTTTTTTTTAAAAACAGTGTTTCTGTAAGAAATGTAAAGAGCCTGTTGTTTACATGAAGAGTCGTTTAAATCGACCATGATATCTGACGTGACTCTATTTCATTTCTATCTTTTATATTTTTTACTTGTCTGTCATTTTGGTTAACCATATGGGGTTTTCTTTAATTTCAAAATTTTATTTCCCCACGTCTATTACTCTTTTTTTTTTATTACCCTTATCATGATGTATGAGATTCGCAAGATAGTTATTTGAAAACCCTATCATTCATTCTATCGATCCTGAAGGGGTGAAAATTCTCGTTATAATACTTCTGTTCCCACTATCGTGATATAATCTGGTCGTGATTTATTTTCAAAAGTAAATAATAGACACTCAGAATGTTAAAAACCAGTCAGAGTGAAGTCCTACTATTACATAGAATTAGCAGAGTGACATTAGCACACTTCGCCGAAAAACTATCGTAATAACAATGATGTCGATCGATTAAGCTGAATAATAGCTCCCCCTTGCGGATGGTACTGTAAGCTCGCAAAGAGCCGCTGCCGTTCAAGTTGAATGTTTAAGTGTACAATGTATTTTATACGCTTTAAAAAAAACAAAAAACTTTGTTGGGATTTAGATTTAGAATATGATATTGTGTTATTAGTAAAAAGAAGGCATGACCGATGATGTGCCAAGTCAATGCCTTCTTTAGTAAAATTTCAATAAAAATATTAACATTAAGGTTGCTGAATATAACGCGGTATATTGGATGGGTAGTATAAGAAAATAGATACGGATAATAAACCAATGCACAAAATTAACTTTTGGTTGATTAAAATTTTTTTTTTTTGTTATATGTGCTTCGTGTTTCCGAAGGGTACCTGTTGTGGCATTTTGTAATACGCTTATTCAATGAAAAGGGGTTGCGCGGGTGGAGGGGAGAACAAAAACGAAAAACAAATGTGACAACTACTGAATTAATTCAATACAATACTTTAGCCATTTAGAAAGATGGCTGGTGTGTTTATTTGAGAGAAATCATTATTTTCTCTCCCCCACATCAGTCGCATAGGTTAGCCTATACCTGTTTGTCTCACGCTTTCCAAGTAACTTTTCAGAAAATACTACAGCTAAACATTACTATTTCTTTTCAAAATCTTACCTTCTTTATTAGCTAACGTTACAGAAATTTGATATTTTTTTTTTATGTTGAATTTTCTATTTTTCTATGAAATTCGAATGACTTCTTCACCTAATCGACACCATATACATACATACAAACACACACACACACACATATATATATATATATCCTCCTTCGACTCTACGTTTAATTGATCGATTAACTTCCTTTTCTGTCTGCACATACGCACAACAACAACACGTGTGTATGTATTTATATGTGTGTAACTATATGTATACATATGTGTATTTACGTGTGTATTTATATATGCATATAAGTGTGTGCATGTATGTGTATGTACATGTGTGCGTATATACATACCCTGCAGAAACATGAAAACAGTTGCACCTGTTTGTAAGAAATTTTCTCCATACAAATTTATAAAGAAAAATTTTGAATTCAATTTAACTTCTTTTCTCCACAAACAGTATCTATTTTCTTTCCATCAGAAATAAATAAAAATAATAATAATAATGTTGATGATGATTATCAAAAGGCAAGCATTGTCGCCACACGAGCCAACTAAGAAGCCTCTGTGTGGCCCCTCGACCTGTGAGAAATAATAGTGACCAAATTTCTCAGTAATCCGCACCCTGCTGTCTTAGAAAAGGATACAGTTCCATATCTATTCCTACATTAAGGTTCGCATCGACCAGAAAGTATAGTAAAAAGAGGTGGAAATTATCTCAGGCGCAAAACAAAAAAGTATTTTTTTCGGATTCTAAGATTACAATAATGTAAAGGAAAAAATTGGGAGACGGATTCTCCACCACCGACCTCGAATTTCTTTCATTTTTAACATTCTTTCGAGTTTATCATTATTATTTTTTTCTTTCCTTGATCTATGTTTTAAGAAACTGAGATTGTGATTCTTCAAAAACATGCATCACATAAATCCGGAAACATTTCGAAAATTTTTTTTAAAAAGAGGGAATTGAAAAAGAATGAAAGTGGGGAGAGGGAATGAGTCTCATCTTTTTTTTCTTTTGGAAGCATGGCTGTGTAGGTAAGGAGCTTCCTTCCCAATCACACAGTTTCGGGTTCAGCATGACACCTTGGTTGTCTTCTACAATAGTCCCGAGCCAGCTAAAGCCTTAATGACTTGGTTTGGTAAACGGAAACCGAAAGAAGCTTGTGTATGTATGTATACCTGTTTAACCTAATACATTTATAGCCTTGTCCATGCATACTGCTTACACCTTCCCTTTCCTTAGAAGTAATTGTCCCTTATGCTATCACCACTAGATAAGAGACAAAAAAAAATCAGAGACAGTTAGAACTTTTGTCTAGAATCAATTACTAGCCTGATAGACTCGGCTATGTCAAGATGGATTAATGTATTCTTCCTCACACTTGAATTTCTATGTATTCTTTCTCCCACTTGGATTTGAAATGTTACCACAATTATAATATGTCTATTCTACTGTAATTTTCTGCATTTTCGTGCAACTGAAGATTGCTCTTCATATTGCATTTAATGTAATGCTCGCATTACTTAAATAAATGGGGTAGCATGAAACGTGCGTACTGCAATCATCTTTGAAATCCGTGTTGCTTATTTTGAATTTTTGATCACCTATCCTTTTGGAATGGTTTTTGTATAATACCATACCATACGATATTCTGGTGCCTACGCATAAGTACCATATTCAATCTTGAATCTAAATCTAAACCTTCTATATATATATATATATATATATGGGGAGAATTCACAAGAAAAAAACAAAACAAAAGACGAAGACAGGTGGTGGAGACAACAAGCAGATGTATTAGTATAACGCTCGGGAAGTGAAAAAGTCTTTAATGTTTCGAGCCTACTCGTTTCCACAGAAAGAAACAGGGAGAGAAAATAAAGTATGTGTAGTAGCTAGCGATCTATCATGGCGAATATATATATATATATATATATATGTGTGTGTGTGTGTACACAGGAACGCACATATACCTCCACATAACACAACCCAACACACACACATCAATGCACATATAACTCCCACACACGTGCGCACACACGTACACAAACGCATATACACAGAGGAATGCACACAACCCCATGCAGACGCACATATATACTTCAAACTGCCAGTCAAACACCGTTCTACTGTCCATTTCTCTACACGTGAAAAGATACACAACTACACAAAAAGACTGCCACTCCTGTTACCAGGCTACTAAATTTTTCCTACAACATTAAGCAACACAAAGTTCACATACCCATATAAACTGTCAAAACCACACATACGCGCGCGCGCACGCACACAAACTTGCACGCACGCACCTACCTCCTTCTCTTACACTCTCCTGTCTTAGAAAGAACTTTTTCTTCACCCATTCCCTTCCGGTCATTTCAAAATGTACCCACATGTGAATCTTTGGCAATTTTCTTCCTCCGTCTTCCTTTCTATTGGACTTTCCTGTGTTTCTGAAAAAGAGCGTTGCTCGAAACGTTAAATCATCTTTCTTTCCTTCCCTGAGCGTCTGCTAATACTTTACATGTACCACGTCCTCGCGTTGTTGTTTTTTTTTGTGTTTGTTCTTCTTTTGTGGATTTACTATATATATA
>NC_068996.1:23140071-23141764 GCF_001194135.2 Octopus bimaculoides | reverse complement strand
GATGAAAAGTACCGCCAGGGCGCCCCTGGCTATGCTAATGACTGAGGCGGGGTTTATTTTTCCGACTAAAACCCTTCAAGTTGGTGCCCCAGCATGAGCTGCACTCGAGTGACTGAAACAAAAACATGCACATCCGAAGAAATTACGGTTTTTGATGCACTAAATTGTATACGATTCTTTTCTTTAAGAACAGCATAAAAAGGTTCGTAGAAGAATCCAGGACATATTTACTAAGTCAACTACTCAGACATGTTTAGCAACAACTAGATGAATAATCTCGAGTGTCTTCGTTTTTTTTTTTTTTTTAACATTACTGGCATTAAAATTTATAGAATATTCACATAATGACCGCACCAACTTCCCTGTTCGATCAATTGGCTGTATGCAGTTGAAATTTAGGATAAACCTCTCTTTGAATAAACGCCTTCTGGCAAAAAATCCTAAAATCTTTGAAAAAAAAACAAAAAAAAAACAAACTTTAATGGTCTATCTATTTAGCTTTTATTTTTTACTTGTTTTAGTCACTGGACTATGGCCATGCTAAGATACCGCCTTGAAAGGGTTTAGTTGAACAAATCGATCCCAGAACTGATTTCTAAGTTTGGTACTTATTCTAACGAATTCTTTTACCGAACTGATATGTTATAGGAATTTAAACTAACGATGTCTGTCAAGCGCTAGCAGGGGGACCCCAAAGAAAAATGCACACATACACCATACCCGTCGGTAAATTGGATGGCACTGCTCGCTCACTATTCAATGGTACATCCTCAGATTTATTCCACTTTAGCATTATTACAAATTAGTGCCCACCCAGAATATTCTGAAGTATCTCTAAGCACCAAAGTCTGGCGACGGCTGATACATACGTACATACATACATGTTTTCCCATGGGGATTTTTGTATGTTACCTTCATGCCATACGTGTTAAGATTAAGATTGACCAAGCTTTTGCAATAACAACAATAAAAGAATTAATTCTTTTTTTTTTATTATTGGCATGCATGTATGTATGTATATGTACGTCCAGGGTGCGATAGGTAAATTGTCATTTTATATTTTTAATTTCGCGCATGCGCATATTTGTTTTGATTTTGTTGACTACACAGTATTGTAGGATCATTTGGGCATCCTCTGTAAGAAAAACAGCACCATGACGCAATTCACTCTGCCAGAAATTTGAAAACGACATGCTGTGTTGCTTGGCATTTGCGCCGGAAGCTCCAATACGAACATTTCAGAGTGTTTGGATGTTAATCTGTGGACATGTACCGAGAGTGACAAAAATCAAACATCCAGTCAAAATCATGGTGTTTGGAGTGATCACTAGTGATGATGACGTTATGCCGCCATTCATCTTCCCACACGGTCTCAGACTCAACACAGAAGCCTACATCAAGTGCCTGGAGGAGGTAGTGCTCCCTTGGATCAAGAGGGTGGCTGCTGGAAGACCCTATATCTGGCAACAGGACTCTACACCATTCCACACAAGCAGGAGAACCCAGTCATGGCTGTCAGACAATTTCCGCGACCACATCACCCCTAACATCTGGTCACCTAACTCTCCGGACTGCAACCTCCTTGATAATTATGTGTGGGGCACAGTTGAGCAAGAGACCAACAAAACTCCTTGTAACACCAAAGATGAACTGAAGGCAAAGATTATGGCAGCATTCACCATAAGTATGTGTG
>NC_068996.1:23131464-23139811 GCF_001194135.2 Octopus bimaculoides | reverse complement strand
AATTATGTGTGGGGCACAGTTGAGCAAGAGACCAACAAAACTCCTTGTAACACCAAAGATGAACTGAAGGCAAAGATTATGGCAGCATTCACCATAAGTATGTGTGCATGGATGGATGGAAAGTGGTGTAGTCAATCAAATCGACCTTAGTATTTAACTGGTACCTTGAACCAACGAGGGAGTCTCTATGGTCGTCCGACCTGCTAAAAAGTAACAGCCTATTCTCCCTCAAATCACCTTATATAATCTCAGAAACGGAAAAGCACAGATAATCTACAATAGAAAAAGACGCCTGTTTGATTAGCATAAAGCAGACCTGGGGGTAAACAACGACTAGGGACCAAGGAAACTTACATAGTTGTTCGACCTGCTAGAAATAGCAACTAAATATCACTTAAATCATTAACGTCACAGCTTTATTATCTTGGCTGCTGTTTTAAATACTCAGAAGATTATGACTAAAAACTACGTAGTCGTTCGGCCTACTAGAAATAGAAGCCTAATGTCTTTCCTTCCAACAGCAATCATACAAGGACCTATTGGATAACACTTCTGAAATTTTAACTGAAATAGTAAAAAAAAAGGTCAAAAACCACAAATGGGATGGTCATGACGAGTGGCTTTTAGCCCCAAGCCAATAAGACGACAATATTATTTTAAACTGTTTCTTTTTTAAGTGGAATAAATTTTTGTTTCTTTCACCTTTCTGTACCTGCATCAACTGATCTTGACAGCCCCCCCCCCCGAAAAATGAATCCATACATACATATACATACATGCATTCATACACAAGCATAGATTGAGGGAAAGTAGAACATTTTTATAGAACTGATGAGAAATCTACAGCTCTTATATTCTGACTATGGATTTACATTTGTTTCTACAACCAATAAGTGCACTGAACTTTGTAGCAACATTGGTTTGAAAAATTAAAACGCTTAGGTTAAAAAAAAAAAGAGTAGACATAATGCCATTGATTAGAGGAGTGAACATTTGATAACATTTCAAGGATTCTTTGCTTGAGGTTCTTTGAAGATTACATCAAAGTGGTGGTCTGCGAGCCATCAGCTGCGGTACGCGGCGAGTTTCCAGAAAAGAAAGGAACATTATATAATGCTTATATAATATTGTATTATTTGTTTACAAAATAAATATGAGATAACAAAAAATTGTCAGCTTTTATTATATTCATTATATATATTGTTTCTAGTATAAATTAATATTACTAAGAGATATTACTGGTTCCAGGCACATTGGAGGGGGGGCGGGGAACTGCCGGTACGCCACATAAGATAGTTTGAGAAGCTCTAGTGTAAATGACAATCACATAATGAAACATACACTTGTGTTCTATTATGACATCCACACTCTGAAAGGCAAGTTTATTCCTCTGCTACACATACATTCCATACATCAACCCCGAAAGGGCTGTCTTGACTGAAACAAAAGAGATATGCTACTTCGATAGCAATCGGCTTGCATTTCGTAAAGGAAGAAATCCCAAAGAAATATACGTATGTACATGCATGCATTCCCGCGTGCACACACATCTACGTACTTACACAGCTGTAAAATTTAGTCTGTACTTTTAAAATTTAAATTGAAAATTTCCAGAAGAAAATTACTGACGGCATTTCTTTCGGCTCTATACACGTTCCCAAGTTCTAATTTTAACGAAGTCAACTTTGCCTTTCGTGGTTATGGATGTCGATAGAATAAAGAATCAGTCACGTGTTAGAGATCGATGGTATCGAATAACTTAGCTCACAGCCTTCAAAAATTATTGGTCTTGTGCCTGAATCGAAGTCATTTTGTTGTTGGATTGACAGAATCGATAGAGCATCAGGAAAATGTTTTGGGTATATGTTCCAGAAGTTTACATTCTGACTTCAAATCATGCCAACGTTAATTTTACTTTTCATCCCTTCGAGATCGAAAACAAATTGTATGTGTATTTATTTTTTATGGACTTTCGTTTCTGGAACTTATTAGTGCGAGATTGAATATTAAAAAAATTAAAAAATGTGTATCAAAGTGAAACCACTGAGTAAATGCTTAAATGTAGGTTTTTAAATTTGTTTACATTTCAACATTTTGAATAGGAAACAAAAATATTCAAATTTACTGACGAGAATTTTATGAATGAATTTGTAATGTCATTTTGCTATATACTTTTACGGCGATCTTACGGTACGAGTCCTAAAGATCGGCCTTTTCCGTAAAAAGTGTCTTCAGCGATCTTTACCAAAGATCGGCCTTTTCCGTAAAAAGTGTTGGAGAGAAACAGGGAAACAACGTTACAAAAGCGAAAGACATACAGAGAGCGCGATTTATTTTGAAGGGTTTAGGGTTAGGGGTAGGGTTTGGGTTAGGGAATTTTGTCCCTAACCGTAACCCTAACCCTAACACCGTAGTGAAGATCGTGTGGGTGTTACGGAAGTTCTTAAAGCGAAATATTACTATCAAGTAAAAACCGCAACCAAATTATCGAGGTCAGTGGTATCTATTAAACTACCTCAACTCAAAAGCATGGGCTTGTGCCTAAATTAGAAACGATTATTATTATTACTATTACTGATTAATTAATTAATTAAAAACACAGGCTTAAAGCAACTTTAAATCGATATTTTGTTTTGCAATTTCACTTAAAACTTAACCAAACATTTCACTTTTATTTTCTGTATAACGAACGCTTTAAACGTATTTAATGTCAAATGTACAATTGATAACTTTTATACCTTTTTTTTATCGATTGCCTGGTCTGAAGTTTCAAATTAATAAACTGAAATGGTTTTGAAGGCATCTATGTAAATTCAAGGATCATGCACTTTCTTAAATCACTCTGTCATCTCTTTCACACACACAGCTTCTGTCCGTCTCTCATACTGTAATTTTTATAGTTATACAGAGGTGTCTCCTGTGATGCTCAAAACTTTGTCAGAACGCTGGGTTCCGTAAGGTGAAGATTCCAGTGTTAGATATAAGTGCAAGGAAAGCCCGTAGAAGCTATTAAAAGAGAGATATAAAGAAAACTCCACTTGGAATATTCGATAAAAATCAGGATGTCAGCTAAGACGAAAATATTAAAGTGAATAAGGAAAAAAGAAATTTAAGAGAAAAATTAAAATTTCTATTTGAATCGAAGCAAAATGAAAATATATTTTGAATCAATACAAAGAGTAAAAAAAATTGCATGTACATTTATTACTTTTTTTTTATTGACTTTTGACATCAATGCAAATTTCCATTCTGTATCTGCCAGGTTATGAAAATAAATCTTAGTTTTTGTCAGATTAAATATTAAACAAGAAAGAAAATCTGGAAGAGGAGGAAAAAATGTGCATTTATATATCGTTATCCACTGCATTGCTGTGTGGTTAAGAAATTCGCTTTGCAACCCTATTGTTACATGTTCAGTTCCATTGCGTGGCACGTTAGGCAAGAGTCTTCTACAATAATCTCGGACTAACCAGTTTCTTGAATAAATTTACTATTCATTTTAAAATGAGCGAAGGTGATCTCACTCTTTTGAATCTTTCCCTGATTTGAGAGAATATTACAAATTTTCATTTCCATGGAATCTAAAATACTGAAACTCTGAGGATATCACACATTTGTCAACAAGTGAATTCGCCCTTAAGAATGGGGGTGGGGCGTTAACAAGTCTGCCGTGAGGCAGTACAATAACGAGATTCGAACACGCGAACACAATAACGTCAAACTTCAACGATAAATCCAACGAAAAAAATAAGTCGTACGAACCAAAATGGAACAGTCCAACTCATCAACTTCGCAGTAAAAAAAAAAAACAATCGTCTGTTCAACTCAAGATCTTCACTTGGATCCCAATCCCTTGTGCTGTCCCCTCTGGGTTCAACTTCTATGGTTAATAAAAAATCAATTCAAGAAGTGGCTACTTCTTAAGCCTGGTGCTTATTCTATCAGTCCGCTAACCGGCAGTTTACGAGGGTGTAAACAAACCAATATTGGCTGTCAAGTAGTGAGAGGGAGGGACAAATACAAAGGTGTCGCACACGCACACATACGATGGGTTTCTTTCAGTTTCTGTCTACCAAATCTGCCCACAAGACTTTGGTCGGCCTGAGGCTATAGTAGAAGGCACTTGTCGAAGGTGCCACGGAAAGGGACGGAACCCGGAGCCATGTGATTAGGAAGCAAACTTCTTACCACACAGCTGCGAACTTTAAAATTTTTTTAAATTCAGGAATAACTTTCTTTTATTATTATTTTAAGTTAAAAGAAAAAGTAATGCCCACGACCCGTTTCAGGGCCTGCGAGACTGGTGGAAAGGAGGGAGCGAGGGAATAATGTATTCCCAGATCAGAGACTTGGCTCAAATGTTTGCACGAACTGTTCTAAAAGCATTCTCCATCACCGAAGCAGGTCATAAACTGGATTTGAACTCAGACCGCAAAGAACCAGAACAAATACCGCAAGGCATCTAGAACGACATTTTTACACTCTCGCCAATCCACCGCCTTGGATCGGTACTTCTTAAATTTCAATGGATCTCGAAAGGTTAAAAAAACCAAGTTAGCTTCGGCGGGGCTTGAACTCGCAACGCTTAAAGTCCAAACACACCAAGCGCTCTGTCCGATGCTCTAACGACTCTGCTAATTCGCTACCTTAACTGGATTTTGACGGAGTGGACAAAAATAGAATGTATATGCAGTCACATAGTTTTTTTTTTTTTTTTCCCTTCATTTATTTAAGTTTGTTTTGCAGAATAATATGAAAAACATTAGCAAATTCGAAATCTATATTTTAAATAACTGACGTTGCTTGTTTATAACTCTGAAAGCAATTTCGCTCGCCATCTGTATCAATTTCGCATCCCTTCTCCACCAAGACTTGGTGACAAATTTTATATTCCATCCTATTTTACGATCGTAAGCTGCTGAAGTAATTACTTATGGAAATGTTATCATCAGACACCCGTACCGTTCTTTCAAGCATTAAGTTTTAAAAGCGGGGTATGCGAGAGAAATGTACATACATAACGTGCGTGTGTATTTGTGTGAGCAATCTATCTGTGCGTACTGCATATTCACGAACATTAAAATATTCACATTTCAAAATAAAATAATCAGATTATCATTTTATCTTTTACTTGTTTCAGTCATTGGACTGCGGCTGTGTTGGAGCACCGCTCTGAAGGGTTGTAGTCGAAAAGATCGGCAACATTTATTTTATTTTAAAGCCTGGTAAGTTATTCTATAGATCATTTCAGCAGTACCGCTTGTCAAGCGGTTGTTGTTGTTGGCACTCCGTCGCTTACGACGTCGAGGGTTCCAGTTGATCCGATCAACGGAACAGCCTGCTCGTGAAATTAACGTGCAAGTGGCTGAGCACTCCACAGACACGTGTACCCTTAACGTAGTTCTCGGGGATATTCAGCGTGACACAGTGTGACAAGGCTGACCCTTTCAATTACAGGCACAACAGAAACAGGAAGTAAGAGTGAGAGAAAGTTGTGGTGAAAGAGTACAGCAGGGTTCGCCACCATCCCCTGCCAGAGCCTCGTGGAGCTTTAGGTGTTTTCGCTCAATAGACACTCACAACGCCTGGTCTGGGAATCGAAACCGCGAGTCCGCTGTCCTAACCACTGGGCCGTTGCACCTCCACTCTCAAGCGGTATTAGGGGACAAACATGCACACGAGCTTTTTTCAGTTTCCGTTTACCAAATCTACTCCCAAGGTTATGGTCGGCTCGGAGCTATAGTAGAAGATACTTGCCCATGGTGCCGCGCAGTGTGACAACCCGGAACCAAATTTTTCCATAATATATTTGTATCCTTTCCACTACGTAGAAATAACTGTGTGTTGAATAAGGTGGAATGTTATGAAGCTCAGACCTTCACCTTTAATCTAAATATTTATTTCTAGACTACGGTTCGAAACATTTTCAGCAATCCGTCGGTATGGTAGATGACATCATTCACTCACCCACCTTTCTTGGCGATCCTTCCTTTTCTTTTTGCGTATGCGTTATGTGCCTGTACATCATGCAAAGAAATTTCGACAGCTAAAACTTCCCATATATGACCATTCTGTTTCGTTTTAAGGCATGTTTTTTTTTTAATTAAAATTTACATGCTTATTAGTTCTTGTGCCCCCCCCCCCAAAAAAAAACCTAATTGTTTTGAAACATTTTCTGTTTCCGAATTAGGAAATGCTCTCAGTCAGCTTCTACTTTGCAGTACAAAGAACAAACCGGATAGATTTGAACAGAGTACCCAGGACAAAGCAAGCCATATCAGCGATTAGCCAGCCCGTCGCACAGACAGACATTTAGCGTAGTCTCAATGCTGTTTATATGAAATAATAAATCACTTCACACATTCTGCCGGAAGTTGTACTAAACGGTCCGTTTTCTCTAACAATATCGGTAAAATGCTGTCGAAGAACTACACACATCTGCTCGAAATTGGAACTCTTAACACCTTCATACTTTGAAATGAAATCCTAACGGTACTTCATGGATCGAAGATTAAAATATTCTTATTCATATAAAATTTTGTTGAACATCGAAATTTGTCCGCTAAGCTATGCGCTTGCGCGCGCACGCACACGTGTCGGAACTAGTGCACAAAAGGGTTAAAATGTGTATGCACTTAGTAGAAAAGGACGAAATTTGCTTATAGATAAATTTCTGCGCATACTCTCGGAGGGAATATTTGGAGTATTTTCCTCTTTTAATCCTTAACCCACCACACACAAAAAAAGAAAAAGAAAAAAACAGGCGCTGGACTGAATTGATTCATATTCTTTGTATCGATCCTGGAAGAATCGGTCAAAATACAAACAATCCTTTCTTATTTTGGCACAAAACAAGCAATTTTATTGACTCCGAAAAGATTAAAGGCAGAATCGACTTTCTACTGATTTTATTCTATCAGCCTCGTAACCGAACTGTCAAGTTGCGTAGACATAAACAAACCAACACCGGCTACCAAGTAGTAGGTATGACAAGCATACAGATTATATATATATACATATATATATGCACACACACACATATATATATATAGAGAGAGAGAGAACGATAGATACACGCGTGCAACATGCATCCCCAGTTCCGTCAACTGATTTCACTCACACGGCTATAGCTGGCCCGAGGCATTTGCCTTTGGTGCCGCGCAACGTGTCTGAATCCAAAACCACGTGATTCAAAAGAGAGCTTCTTAACCATACAACCAGCCCCCCCTCCTTTTAAAGACTGACACAAGGCCATAAGATATTTAGGAGAGTATAATGTTCTATAGAGCCCGCAAGGATAAAAAATTGTGAAGTTGGTGTTAACGGTATTCTAGTCAAGAAAACAGATCAGTGGTTCTCAAACACTTTTTATCAATGGACCCCTTTGGTTCCTATTTTACTTGGATGTACATCCATAGGCATTCAATGTATGTATATATATATATATATATAAAGAGAGAGAGAGAGAGAGAGAACATCCTACTATATTTTTATAATCAAATATTAGCAATTGTATTTTAAAGAATTAAAACATTTAGTGTATGAAGAAGTATAAGCAATTTATTGCAGACAAATTTTAACAAGAGAATCTTATACTGGCATAGATAGAACTGTTACTAAATACCGCAACTTAATGTCCAACTTGAACTAACCAATGATTCTTGCCATTAACGTAATCTACACTACACGTACAAGCTTGAAAATAATAGCTTTTCTAAAGTTCTTGTTGCTTTTAAAGGAGTTCAAGGGGTAGAATTAAGTTTAAAAGAATAAAAAGCAGAAACGATCTAAAACAAATCTGCATAATTTCCGATTTTAGTACAGGAAATCGACACCAGTACTTGAGGTTTTTAACTAGTACTTATTCTAACGGGTCACTTTTGCTGAAGCGCTATGTCACAGGCATATAAACAAACCAGCATCGGTTGTTAGGCGGTAGTGGTAGGAACACACACACACATGACGGGTTTCCACACAAATTTTGATCTATGGAATTCACTTACATTTGGTCGTCCCGGAGTTATGGAGGAAAATACTGGGATCTTTACCCTTTGAACGGCAGATCGAGAAATTAATTTTTTGCAACTAAACACTTTCAAACTTCGGACACTGGTAGAATGTGCCTCGCAGTGGAACTGAAATGGGAACTACGTGATTGCAAAGCGAACTTACAGAACACAACCATGCTTCTACAATATATGTATATGTATGTACGTGTATACACACACACACACACACACACACATATATAGTGTATGTGTATGTATGTACATACATGTGTAGGTATATCTATCTATCTATCTATCTATCTATCTATATATATATATATATATATATATATATATAT
>NC_068996.1:23126586-23130826 GCF_001194135.2 Octopus bimaculoides | reverse complement strand
TATATATATCGTGGCACTCCGTCTGTTACGACGACGCGGGTTCTAGTTTATCTGATGAACGGAACAGCCTGGTTGTGAAATTAACGTGCAAGTGGCTGAGCACTCCACAGACGTGTACTCTTAACGTAGTTCTCGGGGAGATTCAGTGTGACAGTGTGATAAGGCTGACCCTTTGAATTACAGGCACAACAGAAACAGGAAGTAAGAGTGAGAGAAAGTTGTGGTGGAAGAGTACAGCAGGGTTCGCCACCATCCCCTGCCAGAGCCTGGTGGAGCTTTAGGTGTTTTCGCTCAATAAACACTCACAACGCCCGGTCTGGGAATCGAAACCGCGAGTCCGCTGTCCTAACCACTGGGGCATTGCGCCTCCACACACACACAAACTTTTTTGTATGTCAAAGTGAGAGGATCGGTGAGGTGAAGTAGCAGAATAGGTAGAGCATCAGATTAAATGTGTTCCTTTAGATTCAGGCTCAAAACGTGCCCAGGAAATCTTTGCCCTTCATCCTTGAAGGATGTATAAAATTAATATCCATTCCACTTTAATTTGTTTCTATATCAGTCCCTCTCTCCCTCACACATTCAATGATTAAATTAACCACGTCTGTCAGTCTTACAAACTAATTTTCGCTCACCGACTCCTTGTCACGTCCTCACGCGCTTCGTAATTTCTGCAGCTGCTTCATGTTTTTCTCTCTTTCACTTCCCCTCTTTCACATGCACATTCACACTAGTTATTTCAACAGATAAAATTCCAACCAAATAAAGTCAAGGTAGTACTTTAAACACAAATTAACCATTTTGAATATCTGAGATTAGACACAAACTGTCACTTTCTCTCCTCCACTAGCATGAACGTTACATTAACCGAAGGAAGTCCTCCAGGTACTTACTAAACTCACTAGAAATCGACGCCAACTCTTCCTACAAGTAACCCACCATTACCTTCTAAAAATAAATACATTGGATACTGTTGTCCTCGATATGCAAAATGGACAGGAGAGCCACGAATGAAAGACCGGTTCACATGGGTTTAAACAAAAACTAAAGTGAAAATAATTACTGCTGAAAGAATTAATTAGGAGGAAAAAGATGTCTTGAAGAAAAATCGATTATAAAAGCACATTCCTCCAATTCATATTCAGCTGGTTTTTGTTTTCTTTTTTTCTATAAATATTTTAGTATCGTTTTTAAAGTTTTTTAATCTGCAGAATTTACAGAGCAACTCAAGGGCTGACAGTTTTATCAATATTTGAAAATTTGTTTAGCACACCGGGCGAAATGCTTAGTGGTATTTCGTCTGTCTTTACGTTCCGAGTTCAAATTCCGCCAAGGTCGACTTTGCCTTTCATTCCTTCGGGGTCGGTAAATTAAGTACCAGTTGCGTACTGACGTCGATCTAATCGACTGCCCCCTCCCCCAAAATTTCGGGCCTTGTGCGTAGAGTAGAAAAGAATATTTGAAAATTAGTGAGTTTTAGCCTTAAATTGCTGCACTCTTCCAGATTCAGTTTATCTATGACTTATATCAGCCATTAAACTGCGGCTATGCTGGAGCACCGCTTTGATAATAATTCAGTATTTTTAATGTTCAAAATCATAGACCCCCACCCCCACCCAGGGACCAATATAAGCTAATTCCCAAATATAATATATATTTATTGCATAAAAATATTCCAATTCTAACTACTAGAATAGAATCTTTATCATCATCATCATCATCATCACTATTTAACGTCTACCTTTCCATGCTTGTATGGGTCAGATGGAATTTGCTGAGGTAGATTCTTTATGAGTGGATGCCTTTACTGATGCCAACCTTTACCCTGTTTCCAAGCAAGGTAATATTATTCCATGCCCAGACATTTTTCATGGAAGACTGGAAATGAACAACCTCACTTATATAACAGTGATGCTCATTTATAGCCAACACGTGATAAGACAAGGATACACATACACACATATATATATGTCTGGCTTCTTCACAGTTTCCATCTACCAAATCTCACTATTGGTTTATCCAGGACTATTGTAGAAGACACTTGCCCAAGGTACGGCACAGTGAGATGGAACTCAAAACCAGGTGGTTGCACAGTAGGATCTTTGAACACAGCCATGCTTGTACTTGGAAGTTTATGATGTAAAACTGTGTGTATGAGAGAGAGGAAGTATGAGAATCAGAAATGCTAATAAAGAACTTAAAAATTGAATTATGTAATTTCTGTGCCATGCCTTAATAGTTTGTAGTCACTCAGCAACTTAACAAACAAAATAAAATAATTATTGCAAAGTTAAGATACAACCAATACAGAAATTTTAATAGAATTATAAATACAAAAGAGGTTGGGAGGAAGAGACAGAAAGAGCAGTAGAGAAGGATAGTGACAAGAAGAAAAAAACAGATAGAGACCTAGAGAGGAGTTAGAGAGGAAGAGGGCATTCAAAATGTAAATGTTTCAAGATGTTAGTGAAGGCAGAATTCCAGATGGAATAAATTAATTTTAGAAAATACTGAATATGAATTAATCAGAGAAGCAACTAATTAAAATTTAATTCAAATTGATACTACTCCTGCAATCTACAACAACAACAACAACACACACATATACGCAAGACCCCCATATGCACGCATAATTAGTCTCACCTCCATTTACCAGCACACAAAGTTACACAATATTTGTGAGCATGGAATAACATCACACACAAACACACACACATAGGTGTGTGTGTGTGTAATAGTATATAGTATATAAGTAGGTTAGATAGTAGAATGACATATTTAGAATAAACAAATAGAGTTGGGGTGGGGATGGGGGTCTCTATAAATGGTAGGAAAGTGGCAGTGTTGTAAAGCAACACAAATGGCATAGTGGAACATCAGGAAAACACATAAGGAGATCACCTCAAAATGACAGGATAGTCATGGCTGGAATGCATTCAAAATTCACCTGGATTTAAACGACATCACGACATCAACACCACCACCCTCCTAATTTCAGGTTTACCTTTTGGCACTGTAAAATACATAAACACAAACGATATAACTATCACACACACACACACACACACACACACATAACACACAGATTGCACAAGACACTACAACAAACGCATCAATGCAACATACACCATATACCTTCATGCAATATGCACTACAACATACACACACACACTATCCTACACGACATGCAATCGTACATAATATACATACAGAGCACACTTTCTTAATTTAAACACAAAACACATTGACTATGTTATGAATATGAGACTCTTCTATATTTGTATTTAGTATGCAGAAGGTTTGCGTGAGTCATTCTCACCCCACTCCTTGGATATTAATGATATTCATAATTAGTGTCACTACATTCCTTTCATTATTACACACACACACACACACACACATATAATACCAAAAAATTTTCCAGCTTCCTGTTATGTTTTATATATATACACACACACACATACACGTACCTACCTAGATATATATGTATATATACAAACATGCATACATACACACACATACCTATCTACATATATATGTATATACAAACGTGCATACACACATACACATCATTATCATTAACATCATCCTCATTTTAATGTCTATTTTTTCCATGCATGCATGAGTCAGATAAAATTTAATGGGGCTGATTCTCTATGGCCATGCGTCTTTACTGTTACTAACCCTGACCTGTTTCCAAGCAAAGTAATCCCAATGGCTCAACATGCTTTCGCAGTGTGTTGGAAATGAATGACACTGCTTGCATAACAGTGACACTTATTTACAATTATCACACGATGTCAAGACAAGGAGATACAAACATACGTGCACTCACACATATATGTTTGTTTGTATGTTATATATATGTGGAGGCGCAATGCCCCAGTGGTTAGGGCAGCAGACTCGCGGTCATAGGATCACGGTTTCGATTCCCAAAACGGGCGTTGTGGGTGTTTATTGAGTGAAAACACCTAAAAGCTCCACGAGGCTCCGGCAGGGGATGGTGGCAAACCCTGCTGTACTCTTTCACCACAACTTTCTCTCACTCTTACTTCCCGTTTCTGTTGTGCCTGTAATTCAAAGGGTCAGCCTTGTCACACACTGTGTCATGCTGAATATCCCCGAGAACTACGTTAAAGGTACACGTGTCTGTGGAGTGCTCAGCCACTTGCACGTTAATTTCACGAGCAGGCTGTTCCGTTGATCGGATCAACTAGAACCCTCGACATCGTAAGCGACG
>NC_068996.1:23121940-23126017 GCF_001194135.2 Octopus bimaculoides | reverse complement strand
TATATATATATATATATATATATATATATTTATGTATGTATGTATAACTGATATATGAAGAAACCCCCTATGTAAAGAAATAAAAAAGAATATGTAAAAATACATCTGGGAATGGAAATAGCTAGAAAGTGAGAGAATCCAAGACAGGGGTCATAAAAATTTCTCTACATAAAGAACCTAGACAAATTGACAATTATAGATTAACAAGTTAAAGAGGGAATGGACAAGGAGACATGTTACAGATAACAGCATGTGTGTGTGTATAGATACAGAAAGTGAGTTGATATTACAGATATATGTTTATACTCACAGACACACACATGCAAGTATAGTTTTATATGTGCACAGAAAGGCAATAAGGTACACAAGCACTCAACTATGAAAAGCAGTAGGGTACACAAGCACTCAATTGTGAGTGTATTGCACCTTATAGAAGAAATAGCAGTAAGCTAATGAAGTTCACTAATTAATTTCATATTCCCTTGTCATTTTAATTTCTTATACATATATATATATATAAGCACACATACACACGCAAAAATATACATATATATGTGTTTGTATGTGCTTACAAATGTTTATATATGTGTGTTGTGTGTAAGCGTGTATGTCTGCATATATATATATATATATTGGGTCATCCCATAGATAATGCAGTTTTTTTTTAATTGCATGAACTAAGTCAGAGGGGGATGGGATAAACTACCTGCATCAACTTGCTATAAAACCAGGTAGTAATTTGACCTTGTACTTATTCTTAGTGCAAGTTCTGAAGAGTGCAGTTCGATTTTAACAGTTATTTTTTCAAAGCTATAATGGAAGTGACAAAGGAGCATATTTGGCATATTTTGCTTTATGAGTTCAATAAAGGCAATAACGCAACAGAAAGTGCAGGGAATATTAATGCAGTATATGGAGATCAGACAGTAAGCATAAGTCAGGTGGTTCCAGAAATTCCAAGCTGGAAACTACAGCCTAGAAGATGAGCTTTGTCCTAGAAGATTTGTAGAGCTCGACAAGGATGTCTTGCAAACCCTGATGGAACAAAATACCATCATAACTGTTGAGGAACTAGTAGAGAAGCTTGGATTTGGTCATTCACCCATTCATTTATGCCTGAGTGCCATCCAAAAATGTCAGCAAATTGGGTCAATTGGTTCCTCACAAACTTTCCAAGTTTAATCGCATGCAGAGTGAATGTGTGCTCTTCTTTGCTGTCATATCACAGGAATGAATATTTTTTTGACCAAATAGCGACTGGTAATGAGAAATGGGTTCTCTATAAAAATGTCAAGTGCCAAAGACAGTGAGTAGGGAAAGGAAGAACACCAGCACCTCAGGCTAAAGAAGGTCTTCACCCACGTAAAGTGTTATTATCTGTTTGGTGGGATATGAAAGGTTTAATCCACTTTGAATTTTTAAATCCAAACCAAATGATAATAAAGGAGATCTACTGAGAGCAGCTTGAGTGGCTTAAGTCAGTGGTAGAAGAAAAACGACCATCTTTGGTTTCAAGACAAAAGGTGTTTTTTTATCAGGATAATGCATGGCCACATACAGTGAGGATGACATTTCAAGGGCTGGAGCAGTTTAGATGGGAAACGATGCCCCACCCACCATATTTGCCAGATATTGCCCCATCTGATTATCATTTATTCTGCAGTCTTCAAAGTCATTTGGATGGAAAAAAAATGAATTTTGTAGATGAAGTCAGAACAGTAGTGGAGGACTATTTTTCGTCACAGAAAAGTGAACTTTGGAAGAGGGGCCTTACAAGTCTACCAGATAGATGGAAGAGCATTGCAGAAAATGAAGGAGAATATATTTTAGGTTAAAAAAGAACTTTGTTTATCTTAATTTTGAAAAATAAAGGAAGTATTAAAAAACCACATTATTTATGGGATGACATAATATATATACATAGATATATTATATACACAAACACACACATCTGTATATATGTGTGCGTGCATGTGTGTGTATTCATACACACAAATATATTGTTGTTTGTTCATTCATTTGTTTAACATCTGTTTTCCATGCTAGCTCAGCTTAGACTGAAGTAAATTTTAAGGAAGGATTTTTACAGCCAACTGCACTTCCTGTCGCCAACCCTTACCTGGTTTTCAAATAAGAGTTTGCTTTTTTTCTTTTTCATCCCAGTGGAATTTTGAAAGCACAGAGGTATCATATGATTTCATCAACAGGAAATGTCAGCAAACTAGAGCAGTTGCAACCCAACCTTAAATGATGGAACTCAGTTTGTTGTAAGTGAAGTGCAAATAGTGACATCACCATCTGTACCTGTAGCTTACTGTTGTTTTATAGACATTCACACACACACATATTGACATACAGTATACACACATTGACATACAGTATACACACACACACACACGAACAATGGCATTTCTTTCAGTTTCCATCTATGATATTCACTCACAAAATTTTGGCTGGTTCAGGGTTATAGTAGGAGACCAAACTGACTGCCTTGCAGTGAGACTGAACCCAAAACTATGAGTTTGAGAAGTGAACTTCTTAACCACACTGCCACACTTGCAAATATTACAGAATATTGAAGTGGTAAGCCAGCAGAATATCGTTAGTATGCCAGATAAAAATGTTCTGCAGCATTTCATCTGCTTTAACACTGTGAGTTCAAATTCCACTGTCAAAGGTGCCTTCAACCCTTTTAGGAGTCAATAATGTATCAGTGACATTTTGAGATGATCAATGAAATCAACTAGACCCCCCACCCCACCTACCATCATCCCACCAAATTTCAGGCCTTGTGCCTATAGGAAAAAGAATTATTTTTAGGAGGTCAACAAAGGTGGAAAAATCTCAGATTAGTCATTGTTGGTGCTTTTAATGTTGCTTTTGGTTTTAATGGTTGAAGCTTTAGTGTACTTTTCTCTTCTAGACACTGTACCTGTCTGTATTTTGATCTGGTTTCAAATAATTTTTAGCCAGGAAAAGAAAAGTTGAACAACCAACTCTCTTCAGTTTTTTCTTTCTTCCTTTTTTTTTTTTTTGAAAGCCTTTGGGAAGGTGGTGGGAAGGGATGAAGGCCTTGGCCTGAATGCTTACAACACAGGCAGACACCTAAGCTTTTAGTATTTAAACTGGTCATATCTGGCCAAAATATTCCACATGCTTTATGTTCAAACTGGCCAGATCTAACCTCTCACACCAACCTTATGATATCATTCTAAAAATTAACTCGTCAAAATCTCAAAGCTACAAGATGAAGCAGATTAATTAAAAACAATGAGAATAAGTAAGCCTTACATTTGACAGAATAATCTGAATGCTAAAGGGTTAAAGACACCAAACATGCCAGGGAGTGGTGTTAAACCAAGCAAAAGATTAAGGCAATCACTTTGCAAAATAGGAATAGTGCCATTTGACAGGCTTTGACATAGCTTCTGTCTAACAAAATTCACTCAGAAGGTAGGTATTTGTTTGAAGAGAGAAAATATAGTAGGAGATATTTTGCTTAGTGGGATTGAACCCAAAACCACACAGTTACAAAGTAAAATTCTTAACTATATAGCCAACCTTTTACTCATAAGTCATGTCTGCATCCATGTTTACTCCTTCCTATACTCATGTAATTTTCCATACTTCTGTATTCATGCAATAGCTTTTATTTAAAATTGTATTATATAATCATGTTCTTTCTCTCTTACACACACACACACATGTACATACTTATGTATGCCCCCATAATCAGTTTCACTTTACTGTAGTATACTCATAGCATCAGAGTAAGCACTCAATCACCACTTAAAAATTATTATCCATTATCTTGTTAAGAGACACTAATATTTTTTTTTAAAAAAGTCTTTTTGAAAAAGAAGAGATTTTTAAGAGTTGAAAAAGGTTCCTGACAAAATTTTATTCTAAAATGGTTAACTGAAAACAGAAAAAAACTTTTTTCTTCAAAAATTATTTTAAAGCCATAGTTTTAAAAGATATTGAAAGGATTGGGGTGAAGGTAGGGGGAGATTTGAATTTTTCAAAGGGGAATAAGAAAGATCTTTTAAAAATATTTCTCAATCTCTTTTTCTTTCT
>NC_068996.1:23119074-23121654 GCF_001194135.2 Octopus bimaculoides | reverse complement strand
AGTTTGGTCTACTGGGATCAATTTAATCAACTAAGCCCCCCACCACCACCACCACTTTGACTCAAATTTCAGGGGATTTGCCAATGTTAGAAATATTATTCTTATTGTTATTATTCATCATCATCATTGTTTAACGTCTGCTTTCCATGCTAGCATGGGTTGGACGATTTGACTGGGGACTGGTGGACCAGGAGGCGACACCAGGCTCCAATCTGATTTGGCAGAGTTTCTACAGCTGGATGCCCTTCCTAACGCCAACCACTCAGAGAGAGTAGTGGGTGCTTTTACGTGCCACCGGCACGAGGGCCAGTCCAGTGGTACTGGCAACGGCCATACTCAAATGGTGTTTTTTACATGCCACCTGCACAGGAGTCAGTCCAGTGGCATGAGCTGGAAGAAACATTCGCATGCCATACTAAATTGATAATTGGCATTTCACCTGTCTTTACATTCTGATTTCAAATTCTGCCAAAGTTGACTTAGCCTTCATTATTTTGGCATTGATAAATTAAGCAGCAGCCAAGGTGATTTACTAGCTTTTTTTTTCCCCAAAATTTCAGACTTGGTGCTTATAGAAGAAAGAATTATTTAGGGCAGTGAGCTGGTAGTATTGTTAGCTTGCAGGATAAAAGCTTGTCAATTACACTGACCCCAGTGTTTGCCTGGTGCTGAGCAGCATTTGTCTATCTTTATGTTCTGAGTTCAAATTACATTGGGGTCGACTTTGCCTATCATTCTTTGGATTCAATAAAAAATGTACCAGTTAAGCACAAGGGGCAATCTAATTGATTAGCCTCTTCCCCCAACATTTCCGGCCTTGAGCCTTTCTTAGAAAGGATATTATTGTTGTTGTTATTATTATTATTACTACATCTAACACAGCTTGTTTGCTGTTAGATTTGTCATTAATGCAACAGCTGTTCACTTCCGATAAACCAAGGTGGTACTTGTTTTTTATGCGAACTTTGTAGAGACTCCTTGCATTGCCAAGTAATGCTGCTGTCTGAGTGTGTTCTAGTTTCATTTTTTATTCCTGGCTTTTCCAACTAATTTTCAATTTCTTTTCTCACTGTATAATAGGGCACCAACAATTATTTGCACAATATACACTCTTTAATTGACCACAGTTTTTTTTTATTTCTCTCTTCAGAGTTTCATATTGTAAGTTTCCTCCTTTTTTGATGATTCTGCTGTCACCAGTGCAAACAATGTCTTATGATCAGGCATGATTTATCTCCCTTGTCACCCAAGGCAAACAGGTTTCTGATGTCTTAGTCTAAGATCACACTGATGCTTGATTCTATGATCACAATGAATCAAGAAGTCCGAAAGCATGTTTGCTCAGTTCATTTTTACCACACACTTTGGCTCATGTTTACACCATTTTCTCACTTTTTTTTTTAATTGTTGTTATTATTATTTTCATGGGCCCTTGTGGCCAATAAAAGAAATCATTATCTTCAGTGATGCTTTGCTCTAGTAAATGTTTTACTAGCACTATACCAAGAGTGAGTCATATCAAATGGCCAAAGGTCCTTTGGATCATTCCTTTTCCTTCAACTTTGTACACCCTCCTTAGAATCCTTTATTATTATCATTATTATTAAGAGCAGCAGCAGCAGTAGTACTAGTAGTAGTATCACTGAAGACTTAGCCTTTGGATCCATCTTCTATCACATTGCTGAGAGTAATACCATCTGTTAATTCTACTCTTCTTTAACTATTATGTTTCATAAAATAGTTTGCTTCTCTTAACACCAGAAACATATTGCAAATGTGACATGTCAACCAAAGTATAAAAATTATATGTATTTCAACACAAGATTTTCTAAATTATGTCTCTTGCCAAATGTTACTCAGCTAGCTACAAGGGGAAGTGGGTGATAGTCTTTTGTTACAATTAACAACTGGTGCATGTTATTTTTACATGTGTATGCTGTAGATATTGTCAATTAATCCAGGATAAATCCACGATGAACTGGTGGTACTGAACCCACAACCATGTGGTTGGGAAGCAAGTTTCTTACCACACACCCATGTTAACTCACACACTTGTTTTCATACTTCATATTTATATATCTCCATATCCTGTATACCCAAAATTAACGATGGAAAAACGAAATATTTGTTGTAAACTGGAACCAATCGCAGGTCTTGTGGTAATGGTTTTAAAAAGCTTTGAAGCTTCATTTTACAGATTACTGATTTGTCATGTATTAATTTCTCATGTTCTTTTTTGTTTCTTTTTCCTTTCTTTTTTTTTTCTTCTTGAAATACAAAACGTAACTGGTTCTGTAACTGTGACATTTTGTTTCTGGCAAAGAAGGAAAAAAAAAAAGGCAAGACTTCCCTTTGTACCCGTCCCAAAAAACACCTCTTTTTTTTTATTTAATTTCTTTTTTTCTACGGCTACGGAGAATACGAATCTGCAAAAAAATTGGCAAAAATCGGCATTTTGAAACCCTACCCCTTTCCCCACCTAAATTCTTCATTTTTCACTTTTTCAGAAATTTTTTCTTTCAAAATATGCAGAAAAATGGAAATTATGTTTCTGAAACAGATTTCCAAATATTTTTCTAC
>NC_068996.1:23117303-23119064 GCF_001194135.2 Octopus bimaculoides | reverse complement strand
GTGGGTTTTTAGCAAAAAAATATAATTAATTTTTTAAACAATTATTTGCGAGTAAATGGGGGGACGAAAAGAAAAAGAAAGATGAGCGCCTACGAGAAAGTGTGATCTCTGTGGTCACTCGGCCTGTAAGGATCAACAAGCACATTTCTTCCAAAATAACACTTTCAAGTTGTAAATTAGGAATGACACATTGGGTAAACGTAGTCTTTGATTTATAAAAAGCGATGAGATAGTCTGGTCGTCACTGGAACATCTCTGCTTGGGGAGCAAAGCTGACCTGGGGTCAAATAGCATACAACAAGCAGCATCTTGTAAGTCAGCTTTACACACACATGGTAAAAAATAATTCCTACAATGAAGCTATAATTCTGCGAATATAAAAAATGTATACGATTTTCCATTCATTATAAAGTTTTAGAAACAACCAATTCAATTCAGTGCATTTAATAAATGCATATTTTTGATGTTGGTGAGTCAGGATCTTTTTCACTTTCTTCCAAAACGAGTGGTTGGAAGAAATTGAAAAAGATCCTTGTGTCATAATATCGGCCTTTTGCTAATAATTTGGTTTACTCCATGCCTGTTGTCTACACAAAGACACACATACGCCCATACACAGTCAACGTGAAAATGTTTAAGTGTGTATGTGTAAATATCTTTTATATCAAGTCAAAATAAAAACAATTTTATATTTCACTAAAGGATTTGGTACGTTTTGGTTATCTCACCCCCATTAAAAAATTGGGTTATCTCCCCACTTCACACCGTTTTACGAGAAATATCGGTGCTTTTGGTTATTTCCCTCAACTAAAAAATTGTCTAACCCTCAATAAAACAAAAAAAATTAATAAACATGAAAACTGAAAAAAATTAAACATCTTATTGAATCTGATAGCATATCTATAACAAATCATACTATGCCTATTCAGGAGGCCAAGCGCCAACAGTGTCTTGAAGTATTGAATCAAAAGGATCTCTTTCAATCCAATCTCTTGTCGCCACATAAACTCAACTTTTTTAGTGGGGAGATAACTCAATTTCTTTAAATGGGATTACTCAATACTTTCTGTAGAGTACATATATATTTTATTTTGCAACAAGTGTTAACAGTGACTTTAAAGTTTTGTCCTGTCAGCCTGCATTAGACTTTGTGTGTATACACACTTACATACACACACGCAAACATACATAATTATATATAACAATCGATATTTAGTTTTGCAAGATTCAATTACACTGGGCGCTACTTTGATCAAATAATTTTGTAGCCCCGTCTCAGTGATAGTACTCTATATTATCGTAGTTAAACTACAAAATAACAGTTAAATTATAATTGATGGTGAATAAGTCCAACATGGCGGTGCATCTAGTCTGTTTCTTTTTACTATTGTCTACTCTTCTAACACTGCAAGTTTGTTACAATCAACATTTAACTATGTTCTTCACGCTTTATGCGCATATCGTTTCACTTTATATTTTCTTTCTCTCTCACACTTACACAAACAGATCATATTTTACACGCCTGCTCTCTCTCTCTCTCTCTCTCCCTTTGTCTCTGTCTATCTACCATTCTCCAATAATCTTGGTACTACATTTTACGAAAGCATATGATAATTTCGAGTGTTTTTAATTGCATCGCATGCACGTAATAACATCCCTAACGATTTTATGGTTTGTTTTATATTTCAGTTTCTTAAAATGCACACACATTACAAAAGCATTCTTAACACTATATATATATATATATATATATATATATAT
>NC_068996.1:23116278-23117191 GCF_001194135.2 Octopus bimaculoides | reverse complement strand
AATTTATAGAAAAACAAAGATGAAGACAGGTGTAGGAACAACAAGCAAGTCTATTAGTTTAAAACTCGGGGAAAATGGAAAAGTCTTTTACGTTTCGAGACTACGCTCTTCGACAGAAAGCAATAAGAGGAAGTATAGAGAGAATTAAAACAAAAACAAAAAAATAACGTGTTGAGTTCACTGGTCCAACATTGCAAATGTATATATATATATATATACTTGAAAGTATATATATCTGTTTTTCTGTTAGAAACTCGCCACCAAAGAAAAGCGCACTCGACGGAAGGAAAAACCAGTACCGTCGGCAGAGAGCTCCTCCAAATGCAGTCGTTAAATGACCGCTACTCTCGTGTGGGCCTCTACAGAAACTGCACCATCAGCAGCAGCTGACACATTTCTTCGGGCGCAGATCCATGGTCTCTTGAGACCAACAATACTATACCACTGTATAATATATATATTCTTTTATTCTTTTACTTGTTTCAGTCGTTTGACTGTGGCTCTGCTGGAACACTGCCTTTAGTAGAGCAAATCGACCCCAGGACTTATTCTTTGTAAGCCTAGTACTTATTCTATCGGTCTCTTTTACCAAACCGCTAGGTTACGGGGACGTAAGCACACCAGCATCGGTTGTGAAGCGATGCTGGGGGGGGGGACAAACACGGACACACATACATACATACATACATCTCCGAAATTTGGTAATTTTTCAGATTAACACCCGCACGATTACCTAACCCTAACCCTAAAACCCTAAACCTAATCCTAACCGTAAAACCGTAACCGTAACCCTAATCCTAACCCTGACCCTAAAACCCTAATCCTAACACCCTAGTGAAAATCGTGCGGGTGTTAATCTGAAAAATTATCCAAAATTTTTCCGCACATTTTGAAAAAAAATTTAAAATAAAGA
>NC_068996.1:23114773-23115447 GCF_001194135.2 Octopus bimaculoides | reverse complement strand
ATATATATATATATATATACATATAATTGCTGGTAGTTCTTCGTAAACTGTGCTCCTTCAGGGCCAATCTGGCGCATAATAAGCGGACAAGACAGAGGGTAAGAGTAAAAAAAAAGGGAGAGAATGAAAGAGACAGACCGATATGTGGTGAGGAAACCAATCTATATGCGACACGAAATTTTAAGTTTGCACGGGACATAACAAGATGTAGAAGAAATACATTGACTCGAAGCAAAGATAGGAGGCGGTGAGGGAGACAAACTTTCTTTCGTTGAAACTTTGAATCAAGTAGTAATTGATTGTGATATGACACATTTTCGATGAAAATACAAACAGTAAACAGCTGTTGTATTGTCATATAATATCAACTTTTTCTTTTCTTTTCGTTTTATAATAGTTTTACTTGTCTCAGCATGGACGGCAGATATGCTGCGATACTGCGTTGAAGAGTTTAGTCCAGTGGGTCTCAACCGCTTTTTTCTTCTTTTTTTTTTGCCTATGGCCCTACATTGGTTGTGGTAAGTAGCTTGCTAACCAACCACATGGTTCTGGGTTCAATCCCACTGCGTGGCACCTTGGGCAAGTGTCTTCTACTATAGCCTCGGGCCGACCAAAGCCTTGTGAGTGGATTTGGTAGACGGAAACTGAAAGAAGCCCGTCGTGTATATGTATAT
>NC_068996.1:23111677-23112629 GCF_001194135.2 Octopus bimaculoides | reverse complement strand
ATATATATCTGTGTGTGTGTATAATGAATTATATATATATATATATACACACACACACATATATATATAATTCATTATATATACATACATATATATATGTAATTCATTATATATACATATATAATGAATTGCACAGACACAGACACGGACACACACACACACAACTGTATCTCTCTGTTGCCAAATAAAGATCAGTTATTGCTCTCTCTAAGCACAACTTGTCAATTTTTTGGAAAATTAATGTCCTGAAATTATCTTCCCTATTACTTTAATAGTTGCTAACAATTATCGTTAGGTTTGCCTTTTTTTAACAAATATTTTTTTTCTAACTAAAAACCAAATTTCGTTTTCATTTACAATATTTTCCCGTCTACTATTTACTGTATGTTTGCCGATCAGAATTAATAAGAATAGCAATAATAATTTTTTAATTTGGAACCAGACAATACATTTTGCATTAGTTAAAATGTTTACAAAATAACTGGGCAATACCACAAGACTTGGGACAGATCTTTGCCCAAATCTGCCAATTTCAATCTCCATCACAATAATAATAGTAAATATAACAATACTGTGTACATGCATGCGTGTGCGCGAGTGCTTATAGTATACATTTAAAAATTATATACTTGAGAGATTTTATATGTTCGTGAATGTAATTAATTATACATGTGTGTTTAGAATTGCGATTGCGCGTGCGTTTTTTTTTTTTGGATAGAGAGGAGAAACGCAGAGAGACAGAGAAAGAAAAGCGTCTTATCTACAAGGGCTCCTTACACTTATTCCTAATGTGTGTGAATCAGTCATGTATGCCATTTCCTTTATGCCATCCTTCCATTATCAAATTAAATAGGCGTTCAAATAGATAAAAATAAAGCAAAAACTCCAGCAATGACCTTACTAATTCCCCTCACCATATCCATATTTCATTTGTTGTTTATTTTATTTTATC
>NC_068996.1:23108389-23111268 GCF_001194135.2 Octopus bimaculoides | reverse complement strand
CTAATTAAGAATAATTCGGATAAAATAAATGGGTTAATAGAAACCAGGGTAGCAAAGATCACAAAATAACTGTAGTGTAACTCCTGTTTGTGAGGCAGAAACTCCTTGATATTTTGGGTATTTGAGTATATATAAATTTAAAGAATGGAGTAAACGCATGTTATAACTGCATACTTTTATTCCGACATATGTTTCGAAGAATTACAATTTATGCGATCCATAGGAATCGGTGATGTTAAAAATGTAAACTTCTCCTCAGGGAAATGTATGGGAACCAGCTAACGAGTCATAGTCCAACGTCTTCTATATTTTACGCAGTCATTGTTAACGTATCCAATCTGGTGATCATAAAAATAAAAAATAAAAATATGAAGCTCAAAAAATAGTAATGTAGCGAGGAAAACATATTATCTAAGTGGATATTAATTGTCGTTAAGCATTTCAGCAAGAACGGGAAATAATTCTGGTCATATTCTGATATTGTTATATCTCCTCTATGAAGTACTAATGAAAGAATCACAAAATGTACAGTATTGTAAATGAATAAGCGTGAAATACAACCAAGTCGTGTATTGATATTTGGTTTGGCATTCCGCCTTCAACAACGAATCTTTACCTTTTTGAAAGGCGTTCTAGTTATAACAGTCAATGCCGTTTTGTTTTCTGACATAATCAGGAACAGTTTCAACCATTTTAACGAAGGGAATGTGAAAGAATATTCTTTTTTTCTTTTTTTTTTCTGGGGTCAAACAAATTTATAGAGACTACTTCCTCATCGGCTCGGTTCGTGGATGTTTGTGTTAAAATCTCATATGCAGCATAAGGAATATTCTGGCAAACGGAAATACTAAAATACTACCGTTTCACATGTAATTGCAACTGCACCGATCATCTGCTGCTATGTTTCGGCAGTGAGAAAATCTGGGCTTTAAAACTAAAAATACCTACAACAACAGCAACAACGTAACCAAATGTATTTTTAATGATTGTAATTTGATTGGTGGTAGAGTAACAGAAACGGCAGAGTGTCAGACTAAATAAACAAATAAATAAATAAAATATTTAGTTACATTTCACCGGTGCTGATTCTGACGTTGATTCTGATCTAGTAGTGCAGTTTTAGAGGTTTAAAAAAAAAATAGAAGTAAATTGACAGAAAGTGACAACAATGGCATTCGATAATGTCGTAAAGAGAAATAGTGAAATCCCTAATAGAAATCCATTCGTTATGCAGCATTCACAGGCAGTTATTTGTACCTTTTAGGAGTAGTAGTAGGCATCCGTCGGTCTCGAGAGACCATGGATCTGCGCCTAGGGAATTTGTGTCAGCTGCTGATAGTGGTGCAGTACATCTGGACCTGTGGTTGTACAGGTCCAGGCGGGAGTGGCAGTCATGCACGCAGCGACTGCATTTGAAGAAACTCTCTGCTGGCGCTACTGGTTCTTCCTTTCTTCGGGTGCGCTTTTCTTTGGTGGCAAGTTCCAGTTTCTGTTCCCCTCGCTTCATCCCCTTCCGCAGTATTTGCGATCTCCTCCCATCTCAGGACGTTCAGATCTATTGCCTTCATATCTTTCTTGCAAACGTCCTTTGAAACTACGTCATCCTTGTGCTCTTGTGCCGGTGTCCAATTCCCTATACGGGAGGTCTTTTGGGATCCTTCCGTCCGGCATGCGATGTACGTGGCCAAGCCAGCACAGACAGCACTGCTGGAGCAAAGTGAGTATCTTGGGTATCTGGGTATCTTGGCGCGGTTGGTGATTCAGTCGGTCCACTTTATATCTACTTATTAGCCAGGTTACGAACGTGGAAGACGTTGAGATGACACTCCTGTCTATAGTACAGGCTATAGTATTGCAGAAATAGCAACTGAGGTGCACTGTTCCAACCTATGCAATGAACAACACCACTGAGAAGCCAGTTCGGATGAGAGTCCCCACAATTACCGACCAATACAATGATTTTGCACGACGATAGAGCTGTACAGATGGAACTGACAGGAAGTGGTGGCGTCATTCTTATCCATTCACGTTCTGTACACTGATTATGTTTACATGAGTGTTTACATGGAATTATGGGGTTTCACTATCATAATTTTCAGTCAATTTACTTTTATTTTAAAACCCCTAAAATGCATGTTACCCCAGTAATGTACAGGGAGAAATTTAATAGACTACAGACCCTCATATTTCTCTACATAACCATAGCCGTCACTCACAATTTTTTTTTTTTTTTGATCACGCAGCTCGTACCATGCTTTTGCTTGTTTATCTTATTTTTAGGTGTCTATGTGGTTGCGAACAAACATAGACAGCTTTTTGGCTATCCCATCGCTGTCCCAACGGAACATCTATGGTGTAACTGCTGGAGGAAAAACTGATGGCTGTGCTAGCATTTTCCTGGTTATCACTTTTAGTCGAGTAGATTAAAAGTTTACGTGAAATAAAGTATCTTGCTCAAGGACCAGACGGTGATAGGTGAAGTTGATTCTGACACCAACTGAAAACCTACACTTAACACCTAGCTTTATGCTAAAATCTGTAAGCTGAGGATATCGGTGAGGAAGTGTCACCGGTAGCAAGGATTAATCAAATGGAGAGAATTTACAGGAGTTTACAGCTGGGTAAATTGAATTGAGAAAAGAGCTACAAAATACGAAGTTTGCAACTCCTTGACCCATAAATATATGACGTAGATTGCTATACGATGGTCTACTTGGTGTGTGGGTATTTTTAGCTTCCAGGTCCCGGATGTAACTAGCTGGCATAATTGTTTTATTCTTGTTTACACGCCAGAAAGACTGGTGGTAGTGGTAGTGGTGGTGGTGGTGGTGGTGGTGGTGGTGGTGGTGTGTGTGTGTATGTGCTCGCGCACGCGTAGG
>NC_068996.1:23105523-23108068 GCF_001194135.2 Octopus bimaculoides | reverse complement strand
CAAGCGATGGTGGGGGGACAAACACACATACATACACACACACACACACACACACACACATATATATATATATATATATATGACGGGCTTCTTTCAGTTTCCATCTACCAAATCCACTCACAAGGCTTTGGTCGGCCCGAAGCTATAGTAGAAGACACTTGCCCAAAGTGCCACGCAGTGGGACTGAACCCAGAACCATGTGGTTGGTAAGCAAGCTACTTACCACACACCCACTCCTGCGCCTATATATATATATATAGAGAGAGAGAGAGAGAAAGAGAGAGAGAGAGAGGGGTAGATAGATAGCTAGCTAGCTAGATAGATAGAGAGAGAGATAGTTGCTTATGTGTATATATACATGCACTATACTACCAATAAACGACAACCGAGAGTTGCTTTAATGTACAGCAAACTGGATACTAAGTAACCAGCCATTCCCGGCGTCCTATATGTTGATATATGTAAATTCTAATATATATATATAATCATCAGTAATTCATATATCCGAAAAAGAAGCACACTGTAAAACATTAGAACATTTTTTAGGAAGTTGACTGTTATGGCCGGTCATCGAGTGACCATTGGTTACGCACCGATAAAGCGCTTAGTAGTACAGTGGTCCCGTCAGACTCAAATGGCCGAATGCACATAACCTCTCCACAACTGAAATGAGGAATACGTTATATTTCCTCCAGTTGTGGAGAGGTTATGTGCCTTCGACCATTTCAGTCTGACGATTTACTTATGCAGCTAAGTGCTTTATAGGTGCAAAACCAACGGTTACTCTCTGAGCGGCCAAAACAATCAACTTTCTTATACGCGCATACACATTTGTGCATGCAAAGCTGGGGTAAATTACATTGGAATGAGTAGTTTGGATCGTTTAACTCAGGCTAATCCTGATTGAGCTGACCTTTAAACAAAAGTCTCCCTTGGATCATCCTGTCTTCCTGTCCACCCTTCTCCCCAGGCTTAACGCCTATCAGCGATTTGCCTTTGAGGTTTTCTTGTTGCTTCCCAGATATAAAAGGGACTAGTTTTTCTAGCTTCATGTCAGGGGAAGAGGAACAAATAATAATGGACGAAAGTTAACCAGGTGAAACAGATTATAGTAGATGGAAGGCCAGCGGTCAATGCAGGGTTGGACGGTGGCGATGGAGGAACGGCTGAATAGAAAAATGTGAACAATCGAGAAGAGTAGACAGGGTACGCTTGAAAGGTCAAGTGTTGAAAAGGGAAAGAAGAGGGACATACGAAATGTACGTATGTGTGTGTGTGTATGTGAGTGTGTGCGCGCGCGCGCAAACACACACATACATTCACTCGTGCACAAACACGAGAATAAAGCGAAAAAGAAAAAAAAAAGCTAAGAGTTGGAGATGTTGAAACGATGACACGTGGGTGCGAATATATTTCGTGTGTGTGTGTGTGTGTATAATGCTGTGACGGAACCGGGAAGACAGTTCAAATGGTAATTCAAACGATTGTTTGGTTTAGAGTGTACTAGCTGTATGCTGACACACACACATGATAGATGTTATAATCATTACTGAGCGTTCAAGTGTCGCCTGGGCCAACTTCACCTTTCATCACTCTAGAGTCGTTAAAATAAAGTATAAGTCAAATATTGTAATCGAATAATACCTCTGCTCTCAAAATTTCAGACCTTATGGTTATAATGATAAAGTTGTTGAATATGTATGTAAACAACGATCTCCTTAACAAAATGAGATGGATTACACAGATACACAGACACGACATGCTACATTCATCCAATGTACAAATACATTCTTATTTTACATAGGTGACTATAAAGATTAAACTTAACTACAATTTTATGGTGTATTTAATAGGCATAAAACAGCACGCCTTAAAATGTCTTGGAAACATCGGAGGATTTCACACGTGTAGTGTTAATAATACTTTAAGAGCATTTCGGGCGTCCTTACAATGTGAGTTCAAATTCGACCATAGACGATTTTGCCTTTCATCCTTATGAGGTCAATAAAATAAGTACCATTTGAGGACTGGAATCGATGTAATCGACTAGTACCTCCTTCCTCCAAAATTTCAGCCCTTGTGCCCAAGGTAAAAACAATCATTATTATTATAATTTACTACTTGTTCGGCTGCCGAAGGTGGCGGTAGCAATATATATATATAAATGTTTGGAGAGAGATTTAAAAAAAAAACTTACAAAACAATAAATATTCTAAAGAGTTTATAATAGGTTTTGTATAGATTAAATTTCACTCTACGTCTACCAAATCCACTCACAAGGCTTTGGTCGGCTCGAGGCTGTGTCTTCTACTATAGTCTCTGACTGGTGTGTATGGCAGATGTGGTGGCGATGGTTTCTCATGTAGCTTTGCAATAAGTTCCAAGTCGACAAATTATATCATTGTTTTGAAGCAAAATTGTTCATTGCTTGAAAAATATTGTTCAAGTTTAATGAAATTTAATATGTACTCAATGCATGTTGGGCCCAAGGCCTAATGAAGAGCCTTCCAGTACGGCTTTTAAGCTAGTATATATATATATATAT